>NC_083570.1:7405919-7495919 GCF_027579695.1 Neoarius graeffei
GCTCCAGCCTGGCATAGGTCATTGAATCAGATTGCACTACTTGATTTGGACACATGGAGGGACTATTTTCAGATGTGGCAGCACATTTCTGTGATTACTAAACCGGAATGAGAATATAGTTCCATGTCATATCAGCCTAGAAAATAGCCACGTTTCCTTTTCTCCTCTTTCTATTGGTCTGAGTACACTTTGCAACTACAGAAGAGTTACGTTTTAATTAGGAAAAATATCATAATTCTTAGTCACTTTTGAGCAAGATGCTGATAGGCGAGATGCTAATGGTCTAATCTGATTCCATGACCTATGCTAGGCTGGAGTTAAAACTTCTACAGTCAGACTCAGAGAACAGCTGGATGAACTGGAGAAAGCTCAATTGTCAATTAACTTGAGGGGAGGTGGAAAATTAGTACATTTCCCCAAATGGTGGCTGTATCCCTTTAAGCAGTTGAAATACCAGTTTGAAAAGCATTGCGTCCAAGCACATGTTTATTGTAGCCTACAGTAAAATTACAGCTGACTCTAGTTCAGAATGCAGATATCAGGGCTAACTGAAGTAGGTTTCATTCTTTAAGACACATTCAACACCATGCAATATCTGGATAAAGCCTAGTAATGTCATGGTGACTGTAGGACACTTAATACAATATTAAATGTAGGATAAACTATCAGTAATGACAAGCTAAACTTCTATTATAGATAAGCCATTTTCTTCGAAGCCAAACACTGCAGAGGGCCAAGGGAGATAATATAGCAATGTCATCCACTGTTATAAGAAATTAACCTGCAAGCCAGATAAGTTAAGTTTCAGTTTCAGTTTCTCGCATATATTGATGGGATAGTGGTTAAATACTGCCCTCTAGTGGTGACAGGTGGAACTGCTTGGCTCTCACAGTTTTGGAGATTGAAGCAGCGGTAAATTGGATGTAAACAGTGCTTAGACGGAATTAATTATTCATGCTTCAGTGAACGTTCTAAATCAACACAGATTGATAGAGATTACATCTGCCTCCTTGTAAATGTTATCAGTGTATTTTGTGTTGCTGTTTATGTTGATTTGAGTGCATTGTTGTCTAAGTTTTGGAAAGACACATGAGAATAGCTAAAATTCCATCTCTCCCCACACTAGCATTACCTCAACCTATGCTGCCCTGCGGAGTCCCAACCTTTTGCTGTTTGTGCCAGGTGCATATCATGCAATTTCCTGTGACATTCCTTTTGTATTTTATTTTATTCATAAATATGGCACAGTTGTGGAGACTGAGCCAGCGCATTACCCATATTATTTTGAAACCCAGTAGCCGACTGATCTGGCACGTTTTAATTGTGCGACCATAATGACATAAAAACCTCTTAATCAGGGCTTGAATTGCATTGAAGATGGTTTTGTTAGTGATCTCACCTGACTGTTCACATTTGTCTTTGCTTTCACTGTTTTGGGATTTGGGCTGGGCATGGGTGTGGGATCATGAAGGCTTTTCACGTTTTCTTCCTCCATCGCCTCAATCTCTTCTTGATCACATGCCTCCTGCAGGCCGTCAGGCTGTAATCATGGTCTGTTAGCCCTGTAGCATTAGCCGCTCTATTAGCATTAGCATCTCACTCTCAGTAAGGCAGAGAGCAGTTTAGTGGTCTGACTCAAGAAGCCAAACTATCATGGGGTTTCTGAGTCATTGATAGTTTTTTTTTTCTTCTCCTCCTTTTGTTTTCCAAAGATAGCTGTTCTAGGACGGTTTGAAACTATCTTTTATCAGAGTCTGCAAACATGCTAGCGCTCAGTCTGCCATCTTCCCCCCTCCTCCATCCATCTCACCAATCTGTTCATAAGAAAGTGGGACTTCTATTCGCAATAAACAATGCAAAATAAATAAAATCAGGTTTTGACTCCCCTTGTGGGAATAAAGAGTCATTTATTTCGATTCATTTTCACTCCTCACTAAATTCCAAACTGACAGAATGAGGAAAATATTTCAGCAGAACAAATGACAGTGAAGTGCAGATGACAGTGAAATATTTCTGCTTTATTTCCATCCTTAATGAACACAATGTGGTAGTTTTTAGTGCTTGTAGTAAGACACGGTCCTGCTGTAAATCCTCTTGTGTGTCTTTTAGTGAAGATACAGAATTGATGTTTCAAGGCTGTGTGTGTGTTTCAGTGATGTGGTGCTACTCTGTAAAACTGAGCCTCCAAATAACAACTCGATTGTATTTGCATATTATAGAATTCTATCTCGAGTTCTGATTTTAAAATGTGATTTAACCGCATACACTTCATGGACAGAAAGAAAGGGCAAAATGGGAAAAGAAAATAAATGACCTGAAACCCTTCGAATCTCACTTTGGGACAGGGCCAGCTTAGGGCCAATAATGAGGTAAAACAATTTAATAATGATGTGATTTGAAACGGGAGGTCAACAGGTGATTGTAGTCATGATTCGGTAAAAATCAGGATCCAGGAAAGGCCCAGTCTGTCCTTGAACAGCAACATTTAAAGTGGTAGACGCTTTACTGTCCCAACGGTTTCTGGTTTGGGGTTGTGGATACGCTGGTCATGATTACATCTTTTTAAAAAGTATTTGGTCTCTTAATATTATTCTGGTTGTTCCAGTGAATCCATAGTTAATGTGATGCTTCACCATGTGGGTATTCTGCTCGAGACACCTGTATGAACCTGAAGGGAATCGACTACATACACATCCGCTTTAAATGAATAAAGAAGGCCACTCTTTAGTCATAACATGGCTGCAGAAAGAAGCCGCTCCAGTCACCTGATCAGCAAAACTTGATAAAAGAAGGAGGATTTATGAATGAAAACAGACAACGTACAGGCAGCCCCAGAAATACCACCAGCTGATTTGGGCAGCAAAATTGTGATTAAAATCAAGAAAAACAGCTGAGAAACAGCAGCAAGTCTTGATCTCAATGAGGATCAGCAGGTACAACTAGATGAGGAACGATTCAAATCAGGACCATGGAGCATGGGGACAGAGGAAGAGTAACGCAGCAGAAACCATTCATCAGCCTCAAGAAGAAGAAAATAAAGGTGACATCTGCAAAAGAACACACAGAAACACAGCAGCTTCTGGAGAAGCATCTTATTTTCAGATGAATCCAAACTGAACTTGGATGGATGTGGTGGTCGAGTGTTTGTGTGGAGAAAGCAAGGAGAAGAATTCCAATCAAACTGCACTAAGGTACTATAAAGCACGGAGGAGGCTGGGGCCGTTTCTCCTACAGCGCTGTTGGTGAGCTTGTGTTCAATAACGGCGTCATGAATTTTCAGAAATCTGCGAAGAAATGATTCAACCAACAGAAGTGTATTTTTCAGAAGGATAATGAACCAAAGCAGATGATTGACAGCGATAAACATGTCTCTGCCAATGTTGGGGTTCAACCCAGTCAGAGACCCCGATTCCTTCGTGGGCCACCTTGGATCCGGGATGAGTGAAACAGGACAATAGAAACAGACAAGGGAACCAGAGAGGTTTCACATGCCAGTTTATTCGCACAGTCACTTCGTCGAAATGAAAACATTCTTGGAAACATCTTATAGTATCTCTGTGTTTATGTTTTGTCTTCATTTGTGTGTGTGTGTGTGTGTGTGTGTGTGTGTGTGTGTAATGGGTGTGCGTCTATGTAGAAGTGTGTAATGATCTTGAATCAATCATAATATAAGCAAACAGTGGCGGCTCCTGAATTTTTTTTCGGGGGGGGGGGGGGGGGGGGGGGCAATTTTCCCCCGTTATGTCTACACGGACCGTAAATGCCCACAGGACTGAAGTAAATTGACCTAGGTAGCAAATCAATTGGCCGAACTTGTTTTTGCCTGGTAAAATCAGATATCAATATAGACAATATCTCTTCTCTCCACTAGGTGGCAACACTAAACAAGTTCAAGGTGGCAAACTAAGGTAGCCTAGTAAACTAGACCCACCCGCCTAGCGGCCAAAAATATTTTTGCCTACGAGTGGCAAATATTCACATTTAGTCTGGCTTGCCAGGCTAAAACTAAGGAAGATTCATTGTGAAGCCTTCAAAGCAAAACATCTGGCATCACAATCAATTAATATTACATTACTCATTTATTTTCTCATATTATTCCAGTATTCTATAAGAAGTAGACACAAATTCTTAATTATAAACATATTCTAATTTCTTCAATTCTAAAGAATGCAATTAAAGTGGCAGGATATAAATCCAAAGCAAGTGTTTAAGTTTTGAAAAAGATGAAGAAAAGCAGAACCATCAAACAAACGTGTGCAGCTTAATTATGTGGGTTTTTTTAAATATGGAATTGCACCATTTTAACAACAAATAATTCTAAATAAATTCTGCAGTTTTTTCCCTCAAGAATTCCCTCAGAAAGCCATGCCTTAAAAGGAAATTTAAAGTATTACAAGCATGTCAATGAACACAAACGGCTTTAGTTATTTAGCTATACACACACAAGGTTACACAAGGTTTTGTAGTCAGTGCAACTTGGCTTAACAAGTTGGAAAAAAGGTAAGGTGCTGCTGGCTCCAATGAACACATACTGTACAATATATAAAAACTGAAAATATACTTAATTTACACCAAGTCAGAGAGAACTTGAGGCTACTGAAATATTCCAAGCATGGCAATGTTAAACTGCCATTGGTAAAACAAAAACATGGCAATGTTAAACTGCCATTGGTAACACACACACACACAAAAACAACTTTTGCCTAGTAAATTCAAATATCAGATATCACTGTACCATCTGCTGTGCTACTTCCAGGGTGGAAGAGACCGCAAGGGTAGCAAAAAAGAGCATTGACTACATCACAGCCAGCTAGCCAAGTTTTCCGGTGGTACCAGTTCTTGTTAAAACCTCTTGAGCAGGTCCTCTCCCCCTTCGTAGACACTTGCTTGATGTTTAAATTCGGTCTAGGAGGTCCGAGCTGTTTGATTGCCGTTTTCTCCTCATTGGTACGATGACTAAAGGGAACTTCTTTCAGAGTCGCTATCGTATTGTTGCACTCAACACTTGCCGCCATCTTCATAGAATGTTCACACATTTCCCACGCAAGTTGCGTTTTCCAGCCCAAAATTATGTTCAAAACCCGCCAAAACGCACTTAAAACCAATCTGGCAACACTTGCGCAGCGCAACAGTATGACGTAAGCACGCTGCTTGTGCGAGCACATAAAGCCTAATAGAAAATGCATTGGGAGCATGATTTTCGAAAAAAAACGTACGTACCATTAGTGTCAATGGGAGATTTTGGGGCAAATCTGAACCTGACAGAAATCGCCCCAAAAGGGCGTGGCTACACCAGGCGGGACCTTAGCCTGATTGGACAATATTACTGTTGCCGTGGTAGTAGGAGTAGATTAAAAAAAAAATCTCCCTCCCTGTTTGGGAGTGCGTCGCCCAAATCGCCCCTATTAACGAGCCGCCAGTGTAAGCAAAATAACAAATAACAAATGTCTTTAATAATGCTAAAACAAAAAATGTTATAAGAAAATAAACATAAAAATAAGAGCAACTTAAACATAAGAACAATGAGAATATGTCTGAAAGAGAGAGAACAATTAAACAACTAACAGGATTAAACTCATAACTAAATTAGGTTAATGCTTTTAAACTAAAAACCCTTAGAATCATAAGATCTTAACTATAATGTCATTATGAAACTAATCTAAAACTATAAAACTAACATTAATCACGGAATGCATTCATTAATTACGGGATCCAAATCACTACCATAGTATATTTCAAACTTTTAAGAAGCTATAAACCTAAGTTTCAACTAAACATGAATTAACATAAACATGAACCTTAATTCTACCATTTCAGAGTGTGTGGGGGTCGATCTGACACCAAAACAGACCTTGGTGAATCTTTCAGACACCTCTCTGAATGAATACACATTCATATCAAAAAATAAACAAAATGTTCCCAAACAATGTCCAGCCGAGACAGAAGGTCATTTTTAACTGAACCTTAAGTTAATCCTTAATTTTGTCACCATTTTAATAAATTACTGCCTTCTTGGTCAAGAATAATACTTATATAAACCTAACAATCCCCCCCTTTGATAATAGTATCAATATTATCAAATCCTAGGATCATATTTGATCATTATCACCTCATGATCATATATGTGATTACATCGAGAATTAATCTTGAGTTAATCTTTGCCCTTCTTGACGTATATTGGTGCTCAGAGGGCGGGCATGCCCGATCAGCCCTCGTCCCACCTCACCGGAGCTTAGAGAAACTCAAAACCTCTTAATTCCCAGATACACGCTACTTCCTTCAGAGTAATTTGTTCTAAAACAGTGAGGGAAAAATGAAATTAGAAGGCATATCGACCTATAGTGAGAACAGAGTCCTGTAAGAATACAGAGTTTCAGAGCATGGAGACGTGTAATAATAGTAGAAAACGGCATCAGATGAAAGACATAATACATTTGTGTGGTGTGCGCTTGTGCAGTCCAGTTAGCAAAGTTAGTCCAGAAGATGTTGTCTCGAAGTCCAGCTCGAGCGGGTAACCCTGCTCCGAGCAATGAAGTGGTCCAGAAGGCTCGGGCGGGTAACCCTGCCCAGAGCAAAGATGAAGCAGTCACGAAGGCTCGGGCGGGTAGCCCTGCCCCGAGCAACAATGAAGTCACGAAACCCATGATGAGGACTGTCATGGTTGTAGTGAGGATGATTGGTTCCAAACGGGGCGCAAGATCTCTTCCCCTCTTTGTTCACAACGTCTTGAGGATTCTCAGTCGAATCTGTGTAGAGCTCAGAAGAGAGAGAGAGAGAAAACTGGCCAGAGGGAGACTAGATAGGGACACAAAAAGCGTTAATAGCAGCAAACTTGTTATTGTAACACAACTTTGTTATGGAGCCTTCTTCAATCGAGTGGCATGGATCCACTGTGGAAAAAGATCAGTTAAAACAGCAGCAAAAAGTAATGGCAACTATGTGTGCAGGCCCATTATATTGTTTTCCCAATTGTCCAAATCATTACTTTAAAAAGTCACACCAGCACTTGTCTCCCACGTAAGGGGTGTGTGGTGGAGATAATATTGTATTATTGACCTTGGTACAAATTTTATGCAACTTATCTATAAGGGCTGCAGAATACTCATCCATATGCATTTTCAAATCAGAGGTACCCGGAGCCGGAGTTCGCTTCTTCCAGGGGAGAATAATTTCTTGGTGTCACACGAATTTCAGCCACAATGAATTATGGATTACAGAAGCAAACCTGTGTCCTGCATGACCTTAATTAATTTGTCTTTCAATGTTCGATTAGTACGTTCTACGATACCAGAGGATTGAGGAATGTGAAAACACCAGTTTAGTTTAGAGATACTTACAAAGGTTTTGTGTGACTTTTGAGGTGAAATGGGTACCCTTGTCTGAGTCTATGGCATTTGAAACCCCATAACTATAACAATAATTATTATTGATTTCTATTTATTTTATTGTTGTTATTTTATTGTTCTGCTTTTATTGTTTGTTTTTCTTTTTTACTGTCCAGTGTCCTTGGGTACCTTGAAAGGCACTTATAAATAAAACGTATCATTATTATTATTATTATTATTATTATTATTATTATTATTATTATTATTATAACTAGGTATTATTTCTTTTGCCAGAGTAAGAGTGAACTATCTTCGTGTTCTCTCGAGAACAGGAAAAAAAAACTTCTACCTATTTAGAGAATTTGTCCACAATCAAGATGACAACAATCAAATGAGAAAGGAAGAGCGTATGTCTCATGCAGAATATCAGGCTGATATTGATTGAACACACAGAATAACCACAGGTATAAATTATAAAACAAGAACCGTCTGAGGGTTTAGAACAAAAACCATCAACAAAGAGTACTTCCCCCATCCCTAGAGGGCTGGAGGAGAGATCAGACCTGATACTAGTAGTATGTACGATTTTTAGACAGACAATATCAATGTCATCCCAAGTATCATCCCGAGAATTAAGGAAGCGTGCGAGAGCGCGACCTACATTATCAAAAGAGGATGTGACACGAATTTTGAGATTGTTAGTAGAACAGAGAATAAATAGTCATATGTTAATTTAATTATCTATTAAATTACTGATTAAATTAATTTAATGGGTCTGTAAATTTTGCAACACCTGTTTAACTTGATGTGACAAGTGCAAGATCAATGGGTGAGACAAAGCCAATTTTTCCGCATCTAAAACCATCAAAGCACATGCGGAGACAGCCCCCAGACACGTAGGTAAGCCTTGAGCAACAATGTCTAATGTTTTGGATAAAAACGCACAATGATGCATCCCCCCCCCCCCCCCCATGCTCCCCAGAGGCTGTGCCTTGGTGTTCACAGGCATAGAGGTGGAAGGGCTTGAAGTGAGCAGGTAACCCAGGGGTGGAACAAAGTGTGCTTCTGAGGGAGTGATAAGCGACCACCATAGCGTCAGTCCAGGTCAAAGGATGTTGCAGTGGATCGTGATGAGAGATTGCGGAACGGAGAAGCTTGTCATATAAAGAGCAGTCAGGGATCCATTTTCTGACCCAGAAAAGACATCAGTGCATGTTTAGTTGCAGGGCGTTTTGTGTCTAGAATGACAGCCTTGAGAAAGTTCAAAAGTTCAAATACTTAAGTGTCCATGCAATATTGCAGCTTGGTTCTGGAAACCTTAAAGTCCTTATGCGCCAGATGTTGGAGCAGGCGCAAGTGTCAGTGTCTTGGCAGATTTCTGGTGACTCAGCAGATACCAGAACACACAGACCACTGAGTCCTGAGGGAGGGAGAAGGTCACAGAGCGCGTTATGAATTACAGCTGAAAAAAAAACAGCAGGAGAGTCAAATGAAACCTTGAGTCCAAATGTTATCTCCTCATGTGCATGAAAAAAAGGCAGAACAGAGATCATTAATGGCAGGAACCTGTGATATTACAGAAGAAACAATCAATTCATTAATCTTACGTAAATCTTGTGTAAGGTGTCTCACCACGCCTTGCTCGAGAAGAGACTGTAGGATGACATCCAGCATAGATGTCGCCAGACCCATTTTAGGGTAGCTCCAGCCACCCTATCTTATGGCAAAGCCACCCTATATTTTTTGCCCTTTTTAAAATTATTTATATTTTTATTTTTTTCCCCCAAAAAAACAAAGGCAGTAAAGCACTGAACATGAGCCATCAAGAACACAAGTTAATCCGAACAACAGTTTCTGCTTGCTTATTTATTGTTTAATGCAATATTATTAATATCGTTATGATTCCTCCTCATTGGCTCTGTGTCAAGCGTCACGTCGAGTGGTAGGCTAGTAGGACTTAAAAAAACTACGCGGGCATTCTGCAGCAGGCGCGGTGCGGGCTTCCATTGAGTTGGGTTTGCAGAGAGTCAGAATTCTATGCTTTCATTTGCAGACACACACGGTGAGATTGTAATTTGATGTCAGTGGTTTGCATTTGCTTAACTTTACCTAGGCTATATTGAGTCTTCTGTAGAATGTTTACATGATGATTTGTGAAGCACTTGCCCTCTTCAGTTTGCTCAGGAATGCATGACACCTACCATTGTTTTTTTCACATTTTTGCTGGTGAAGTTACTTCAGCAAGCAATTAAATGATGAAAGCAATTTTAAAATAGAATAGAAATGGTGGGAAGTGTGTCCCCAAGGTGTGATGCTCTTGAAATAATGAATTGATTGACAGCCTTAGTAGGTGCTCTGAAAAATGTTCGGCGCGCGCTGCGTGCGCACAATACCTTTTCTCCTCTGGGTGCTAAGCTACCCCTGTCTCTCAAACCTAGTGATGTCCCTGACATCCAGAGAGAGAGGTACTGCTTATTAAATCATATTTTGTGTATTTTCATGTCAATTTAAGTTCCAGGTTGCAGTGCAACAAAATGTGGAAAGGTTCAAGGACAATGAGTACTTAAACAAGCCAATGTATCATAATCATGATAATTTATGAAGTTTTTTTTCTTAATGGTTAAATAAAGATAAACCCAAGTCTCCAATTTATAAACAAAAAGTTATTCAAGTAAACGTTTGTTAACTGTTTCTTGCTGAAAAAAATTATGGTTAACTAAATACATTAAAAGCCTCTCCATTCCATATCCTCTGTGGTTTTCAAAGGCAAAAGTATGGAGGTTTAAAACTCAGCAAACAGTTAATCAGAGCATTTCATATCAATAGTTCGAAATTAGGAGGAACATGGTTAAGCTTAGCCTCATAAGGAGCAATAAGTTTAAAGAAAGAAAAGGAGATAGAAACAGGGCAAATTGAAATGACAAACAATTTCACTGAATGTAATTTGAATAAAATTGAATAGCTGATAAGCACTCTTTGTTGGATTCGATATGTGACAGAGACTGAAAATACATTTTTAATTCAGTTAACAGTATTAATGAGAATGACAATTGGTTGGACATTTTGACTTTATGTATATGGAATTTACCTAATAATATAAAGAGATTACTTATTAAATTTATTATTGTGAGAAAGTGCCAAAAATAATGATTTTCTCTGCTCATAGCAGATCTCTGTGGCTGTCCTTGCCTGCTGTTCTTGCATGAGTTGTTTATATTATAGCTATCTGTAACAGTCTGGGAGCCCTTATCTCAATGTTCACTGAGAAAAGAGACAAAGCATATTGCTACGGAACAATTATTCAAAATATTATATATTATAATAGGACGACAATTATTCAAAAAATGTCAAAGATGAAGTAAAAAGCGGGTTAGCTCGCTGTTGAACTAATTTCATGCTTCCCAGACAAGACAAGTCCACATTTCGCGAAAACGCGTCAGAAACAGGAGTATATAGGATATTTAAAGGTTAGAATTACATATGATTAATAAAAATACCACTACACCAGCGGCGGTGAGAGCGCCGAATCCTAACCACTAGACCACCACACGATCAGTTTTAAAATGTTTTAGATCAACATTAAACATTAGGTTAACATTAAACTTTTCGGCATTTCCATTCACACGTAGGGTAAATATATTTGATGCCTTTTATTATGCCTTTAAACAGGAAGTGGTATAGTACTCAATATTTTAAAAGTGATTCCTGATAAATATCTTCAAATCTGAAAGTGATATTTGATTTGGCTAAATTAATCAAACTCTAAGCCTTAAATATATTTCTTCTGTTTTTACCATGTCTGTTTAATTTAAGTGAATGTTTTAAAATGGTTTTTGTGTTGTATTTGCTTGTACAGTTATTTCATTATTTAAGGTCTGAACGCATAGAATTACTGCCCAAATCTGAGGAGACGAGAGTTTTGCCCTAAAGAGCTGCTTTTTCTTTTATCTAGTGCGCATGCCCAGTTCACAAGCATCATGGGAACTGGAGTTCTCATAATTTTGAAAACTTCGTATTCATCATTTATAAGATCTAGACATGAAACTGTATTAATAGCTGCACTATTAATTATTAAAACGCATTAATAGTCTTGTAGAGTGCTCGCGGACCACTCGTGACCTTCCTGATAACCTTCCAGTTACAAGTTTCGGACTATCAACACACAATGAATATAAAATAAAATGCAGATGATCTACTCACCAAACGCTGAAACTAATTGATTAAGAAGCAGATTTTTCCTCTGATGATGTTAAGGGAAGAGGATCTCTTCTCTTGGGTTTCTAACAGTGATGAGATTCACAAACGATTCGGATCTTCTTCGGGGCGAAACATAAATGACTCGATCGAGCGAATCGATACAGACGCATCAACGGCATTTGTTGAGTTCATGCACACGTAATGGGTTGAGGAAAGTTCATACTTTAATTTCATGCAGCATGAAAGTGTGATTATTGTTTACAATTTGAAAACAGGAATACAAATAAGGTTTCCGTAGTTTCTGAGTCAAGAATCAAGAGTGAATCAAGTAAATTGATTCACACGCATGCGAGTTTGTTCTAAAGAATCGATTCAGTGAAGCTTTCGTTGAGATTAAAATGCACAATATACAAAATGCCCGTATTTTATACGGATTTGATTCAATAAACATAGTATACGGGCGTACAAATAAAGTTATACGGATTCTTTTTAACAAAAAAAAAACCTTCAATATTTATTTAGAGCTATAGCTAATCAATTCCCACAATGATAAAAGAGCACATAACATTTACACCTTGTGTTTTTTTGTCAAACATTAAAGCTTGTATTCATTCTTAAAGTTTATTGAATAAAAAGTACCTGGGATATGTCATTGTTAATTATCATTCAAATTTTAGGTAAATCATTTTAATTTGCATCTTATAAGGATTTTATAAGGGAAATACGGATTTGGAAGTTGGTTTGATTCACCAAAGGTTTGACATTTATGCACACCAGGAACACAGTTCTAACTGTTTATGTCCAGAGTACTGATTTGTTGTTTCATTATTTTGTGCATATCCAGTAATGCCTTATATAAATGCTAAAACAATTAAAGATGCATTACACAGCTCCCAGAGATTGCAAATACCTGAATGAGGATAAATCAAAACTGAGCCGGCCAAATTGTCTAGAATTTGTGTAGAATGCTAAACCACATCCAATCCCGTGGGTTTTTTCTCGGGGTCCGGGTACCTTAATACAATAATACAATTAATATAATACAATTAATATAATACAATTTTTCCCCCCATGGTGGCTGCACGAAGGAATCAAAGATTAAAAGCGCGCTCTTCCCGTGACAGCAGGAATGCTTTCCTCTTCCGTCACTTCACGAGGGTCACCGTCCCGTAAACAAATTATGAGGTTTACCAGTCTTCCCGTGGCTCTACCAAGCCCCGTTACGTCCCGTAAACAAGAGTCTAAAAAGTCTACGAGGTTCCCCAAAACGTCCCGTGACTCTACACGAGGTTTACCAAAATGAATTATAAACAACTGGGTCTCTTTTCTTTTTTTGAAATTACTACCAACCAGGCAGAAGTCTAACCAATCAATTATAAATTAAAATAATTTACTCACCTGGTTGGCAGTATCCCACTTCTGACACCAAATTGTTGGGGTTCACCCCAGTCAGAGACCCCGATTCCTTCGTGGGCCACCCTCGGATCCGGGACGAATGATAGAACGATACAAACAGACAGGGGAAAACCGAGAGGCTTCACATGCCAGTTTATTCGCACAGTCACTTCGTCAAAATGAAAACATTCTTAAAAACGTCTTATAGTGTCTCTGTGTTTGTTTTGTCTTCATGTGTGTGTGTGTGTGTGTGTGTGTGTGTGTGTGTGTGTGTGTGATGGGTGTGTGTGGAAGTGTGTAATGATCTTGAATCAATCATAATATAAAAACATATTTCTGATGACAGTAAGGTACAGATAGATATCAGAGTTTCGGCTTATGATCAATATTATGGTTAGAGCATGGAATGTCTAAACACAGAATGTCTAGTCTACGGAGTCTATTCAGAGAAGGTCAAAGACACTAGTTTGCACAGAAAGGATCTAATAATTTCTTAACACATGAATGTGTGTTAAGTCAGTAAATTACATCTTGATTTCATCAACATAAGCAAAATAACAAATAACAATATGTCTAAAACAATGCTAAAACAAAGAATGTTATAAGAAAATAAACATAAAAAATAAGAACAACTTAAACATAAGAACAATGAGAATATGTCTGAAAGAGAGAGAACAATTAAACAACTAACATGATTAAACTCATAACTAATATTAGGTTAATGCTTTTAAACTAAAAACCCTTAGAATCATAAGATCTTAACTATAATTATAATGTCATTATGAAACTAATCTAAAACTATAAAACTAACATTAATCACGGAATGCATTCATTAATTACGGGATCCAAATCACTACCATAGTATATTTCAAGCTTTTAAGAAGCTATAAACCTAAGTTTCAACTAAATGAATTAACATAAACATGAACCTTAATTCTACCATTTCAGAGTGTGTGTGGGTCGATCTAACACCAAAACAGACCTTGGTGAATCCTTCAGACACTTCTCTGAATGAAAATACACATTCATATCAAAAAATAAACCAAATGTTCCCAAACAATGTCCAGCCGAGACAGAAGGTCATTTTTAACTGAACCTTAAGTTAATGCTTAATTTTGTCACCATTTTAATAATGCCTTCTTGGTCAAGAATAATACTTATATAAACCTAACAACGGCACTGGCGTCTGACAGCACGAGTAGTGTCATTTAGCCAGGGTTCACATTTAGTTTTAGGCTGCCTAATTTTTAATGGAGCCACAGTGTCTAAAACAATTTGGTAGGAGAAGTGAAACCATGAACTAAGCTCGTCCGTGTCGTTGCATATGGTCCGAAAACACTGCGTCACAGATCTCCAAGTTAAAAACAGGCAAACCATATGATAAAACAAGATCGAGTGTGTGTCCACATTCTTGTGTGGGACCAGAAACAGACTGTACTAGATTAAAAGAGTCAATAAGGTTAAGAAAGTCCTTCACCATTGGCTTATCAGGACAACACACATGAACATTAAAATCCCCAACAATAAGGACACGGTCATACTTGGGAATATTTTCAGCCAGGAAATCAGAAAAGTCACTTATAAAGTCCTTATTGTATTTGGGAGGTCTGTAGACCACTGCACACAACACTGTGTGAGGGTGAGCCAGTTCAAATAAACTCATCTCAAAGCTGGTAAAAGAGGATGACAGAGACAGTTGCTTACATTTATAATGACTTTTATAAATGGTCGCTATTCCTCCTCCTCGGCCCAAGGTCCGTGGGGAGTTAAAATAGCAGCAATCCCCAGATAAAAGTTCTGTGAGGGCGCTGGACTCACCAACAGCTAGCCACGTCTCAGTCACACAGAGAAAATCCAGTCCCCGGGAAGTAAGGAAATCCTTCAGGATGAAAGTTTTGTTCACTAGCAACCTAGCATTGACGAGCCCAAACTTGGCAGAAATCGGCGGATCCACGGTAGTAACCGTCCGGGGGGGCCCGACACAAAGGCCGTAGGTTGCACAAATTCACCCCACGCCAGCGAGCGGTGAATTTCTTTCAGTCCTTCTGTGCACTTCTCTTCATCTTTTTGTAACTCTCTTGCTTTTCTCCAATTTTCTTAAACTCTTTTCCTTGTATTCAATTTTGTTGTATTGTGGTGTTTTATAATACTTTTACTATTTTAATGTTTTTTTTTTCTCCATGTCATCATGGATGATTTGTAAAAAAGAAAACAAGTGCCTGGGAAATAAACTGAGTCATGGGTATACAGTTTGTTGATTTTTATTTAGTAAAGTCTGTTAGTTATTATCCATTATTTTATTAGGTGGCAAAATGTCAGTAAATTCAATGTAACAGCAATTCTGAAGAGTTACTCTGGTTAGTTAGTTTTGACTCTTAACTGATCAGAAACCTCTCCAAGGGTGAGGAACATTTTGGCAGAGTAAATTTACTGTTTCTCACAATAGAGTTGATTATAACTCTGAACTGAGTAAAATGGCACAAGAGTTAATTTTAAGACACTCTGAGTCAAATAGCACCACAAAGAGTAAAATATTAACACTAAATTGAGCAGAATTGACTCTAGAAAAACAGCTCTACCAAAAGAGTAACTTTTACTCTTTTTAGAGAGGGACCAAATGTTATCTGACGCAGAGTAAAATTTTCTTCAATTTGAGTAAATTTTACTCAGGCAAATTTCCTGTGTTGTCTCACTGAAATGAAGTATAATTCAGTTAGATAATCTACCTAAGATGGATGAATTCATAAAGTTCTTTCTCTCTCTCCTTTTGAATTTTAATCTGATTTCTATGTTTTAGACCGGTCTGTAAACGATTATCTTTAACGTTAAGTGGTTATTGAACTGCACCTATTTAATCCTATTATTACAACAGGTTAACTCTTTTGTTCCCTCTAGGAGCAATTCACCAATATGACAGTTCTTAGCACAACCAAATGAACCTTAGGCTACATCCACACGACAACGGCAACGAGATGTTATTTAAAAATATATCGCGTCCAAATGGGCAACAGTCAGTAAAATATCAGGTCCATATGGCAATGCAACGCTTGCTGAAAACGATGCAATACACATGCCACACCTCTAGGGGCGCTGTAAGACGGTCCCTTCGGAGACACCATAACAATAGAAGAAGTAAGGACGCATGCGCATAATGTGCGACACTTCATATTAGCCACAAAGTCAGGAAAATCTGTTTGTAAAATTACATTATAATGATCAGATACAATGAAAAGTATTTTTCCAGTCTCACCTGTGAAAGGTAATCCCATGTGATCTCGTTTTGACGGCAAACCTGTTGGTACAGTTAAACTCAGCTAATCTTTATTCTCCGCTTTGACCTATCCAATATGGCGGCGAGGATGACGTATGATTCTACGCGGAAGGCGGCGTCTTTAATGGTCCGGAATAAATTGAATACTACACGTTGATGGATTAATTTGTTTCTCACCTGTGAAAGGTAATCCCATGTGATCGCGTTTGGACGGTAAACCTGTTGGTACAGTTAAAGGCAGCACATGAATCTTTATTCTCCGCTTTGACCTATCCAATATGGCGGCAAGGATGACGTATGATTCTACGTGGAAGGCGGCGTCTTTAATGGTCCGGAATAAATTGGATTAATTTGCTCCTCTACGCCCTTTTTGAGGAATGTATTGTCGGACTTAAATCAACATCTGAAGAGGTGAGATCGCTCCTTTTTTTTCCCTATTTTTGCTGGTGGGATTGCACCATTACACAATAAATATTCACAGTGAAAATATTTTGTAAGCGCGTTTCATGAACCAAGTTATAGGATTTGTTGACAACTCGCATCGCATCGCAATGAGAAGACCATTTGCACTACTGGTGTTAAGAATCAGACCATTTCATAAATGAATATTTTGCTGTAGAGCTGCAGTGTTTGTACAATTACATGTTTTTGCTTCACTATTACTGTCACTATTCTGCTTCTTGCATTACTACTGTGAACTAACACTGAACATAATAATAATAATAATAATATCCAAGCTCGTGTTTCACTCTCACTAGTGCTCTGTAAGGCTTTTTCCTGGTGATATTCGTTACACTTCTACCCGGCGTGAAGCACTCACAGTCATGTGGTTGTGACATCATCGTAAACAAATCCGTTCTACTCATCCAGACGACTTCACAACGGCAACGTTGCCAGATGTTTCCACTCTGGAACCCGTTCTCAAAAAGATTGCGTTTTGGGCACCCAAAACGCCGGTGCCGTGTGGACGCCAGGCCTAAACGATAAGCAATTGTATCGGAGTCACCTGAATCCGTTGCCGTGTGGACAGGGCCTTATTTGTACCCAAAATCATAACAGAGGAATGAAGTAAACTTGTTAACGAATGGAAAACATCATGTACTTCAGAAAAAGTGATAATGGGCAGAGACTTTAACATAGCCCCTGATTCATGGTGAGATCGAATACCTCACAAGAATCCACAACCTATTTACAGCCACATTATACTGAATTTATGAACAACAACGAATGTAATTGATTTTTGGAGGTCATCAAACCCAACTTGTATTCAATATACAAGGTTTAATGCTGCAGGAAACGGTCAGTGTTCGAGACTAGATTACTGGCTTATCTCTTGTGAGCTGTATAATGATATTTTAGATTGTGAAATTTCAGCCTCTCCGCTCACAGACCATTGTACGATTAGTCTAAACCTATTCACGTCTAAGCAACATAAGATCCTTCCTAATATCTGGACATTTAATCACGACTTATTAGAACGGTGAATTTTGTGATCAGGTGAAGTCTCTTACTTTGGAGGTTGAAGAGTTAGACATGTCTGATAGGAGTAAATGGGAATGATTTAAGTTTAATGTCAAACAAATAGCAATTGGCATGGGTAAAAAACTTTCACGTATAAGGAGACAAGAACAAAAGGATCTGATTGATAAAATTAATACATTAGTAAATAACACACAACTATCCGAGCCTACCACACAGATTTAATACTTGTCATTTTTAGGGCATACCTAACAACATGTGTTTTCTTTCTCTCCCCCCCCATCTGTCCCTCTGAGTTACATGTTGGTCCTGGGATTGAGATGCTGACCTCTTCTGCCCCTCGGACCTGCTTGATCCATCCTGGTGCCCTGTGTCTGGTCGGAGTTTTATCCTCCTGTGAAGGACGGCCCCATGAGGATAATTGAGGGTTATACCTGGAGGATGCTCTGGACTCTTACAGTAATGCTTTTATGGCTGAGGACTACAGTTGTCTTGCTAACTTTAGGACTGCAGTTATCATGAACAGTTTTTCACTGAAGTTTCCATCAATGAAGAGTTATAACATCAACGAAACTGTCCTCATGTTAAAACTGTTAATATTATAGTCAGGCTGTCTGTTGTTGCCCAAATGAGGATGGGTTCCCTTTTGAGTCTGGTTCCTCTCGAGGTTTCTTCCTCATGTCGTCTGAGGGAGTTTTTCCTTGCCACCGTCGCCACAGGCTTGCTCACTGGGGATAGATTAGGGATCAAATTAGCTCATGTTTTAAGTCGTTCAAATTCTGTAAAGCTGCTTTGCGACAATGTTTATTGTTAAAAGCGCTATACAAATAAACTTGACTATCCTTCGAAAACATTTCAGAATTACAGTCGCTGCAGTCTCAACTAGACGAAAGGTACACAATAAAGGCAAATGGAGTTTCCACTCAATCAAGAGCTGGATGGATCGAACAGGGTGAAAAAAATTAATCGTATTTCTTCGGACTTGAAAAACAAAGACAAACTAAGAAAAAAATGAGTAAGCTTATGACCAATGATAATATCATAGAAGATCAGAAATGAGTCTTGTCTTGTCTCGTCTTCTTCCACTTTATCTGGGACCGGGTCGCGGAGGCAGCACTCTAAGCGTGGAAGCCCAAACTTCCCTTTCCCCAGACACCTCGGCCAGCTCCTCGGGAAGAACACCAAGGCGTTCCCAGGCCAGCCGAGAGACATAGTCCCTCCAGCGTGTCCTGGGTCTTCCCTGGGGCCTCCTCCCAGGGGGACATGCCTGGAACACCTCCCCAGGGAGGCGTCCAGGAGGCATCCAAAAAAGATGCCCGAGCCACCTCAGCTGATTCCTCTTGATGTGGAGGAGCAGCAGCTCTACTCCGAGCTCCTCCTGAGTGACTGTGCATCTCACCCTATCTCTAAAGGAGCGCCCAGCCACCCTGCGAAGAAAAGTCATTTCGGCCGCTTGTATCCGCGATCTTGTTCTTTCGGTCATTACCCAAAGCTCATGACCATAGGTGAGAGTCGGAACGTAGATCGACCGGTAAATTGAGAGCTTCGCCTTTTGGCTCAGCTCCTTCTTCACCATGACGGACCGGTAAAGCGACCGCATCACTGCGGAGGCTGCACCAATCTGCCTGTCGATCTCACGCTCCATCCTTCCCTCACTCGTAAACAAGATCCCGAGATACTTAAACTCCTCCACTTGAGGCAGAACTTCTCCACCAACCTGGAGAGGGCAAGCCACCCTTTTCCGGTCAAGAACAATGGCCTCGGACTTGGAGGTGCTGATTCTCATCCCAGCCGCTTCACACTCGACTGAAAACCGCCCCAGTGCATGTTGGAGGTCTGACTTACTGCCGGCAATGCAAACCAGACTCTTGCTCAGTTCGTACAGGGACCGGACAGCCCTTAGCAAAGGGCCCCGAACCCCATACTCCCGAAGCACCCCCCACAGAATACAATGGGGGACACAGTCGAATGCCTTCTCCAGATCCACAAAGCACATGTGGACTGGTTGGGCAAACTCCCATGAACCCTTGAGCACCCTATGAAGGGTATAGAGCTGGTCCAGTGTTCGGCGACCAGGACGAAAACCGCATTGTTCCTCCTGGATCCGAGGTTCAACTATCAGTCGAATTCTCCTCTCCAGTATCCTGGAGTAAACCTTCCCTGGGAGGCTGAGAAGTGTGATTCCCCTGTAATTGGAGCACACTCTCCGGTCCCCTTTCTTAAAAAGAGGGACCACCACCCCAGTCTGCCACTCCATAGGCACTGTCCCCGACCGCCACGCGATGTTGCAGAGGCGTGTCAACCAAGACAGCCCCACAACATCCAGAAACTTGAGATACTCAGGGCGGATCTCATCCACCCCCGGTGCCTTGCCACCGAGGAGCTTGCAAACCACCTCAGTGACTTCGGCTTGGGTAATGGATGAGTCCACCTCTGAGTCATCAGCCTCAGTCTCCTCAGTGGAAGACATGACGGTGGGATTGAGGAGATCCTCAAAGTATTCCTTCCACCGCCCGACAATGTCCCCAGTCGAGGTCAACAGCTCCCCCTCCCGCACTGTAAACAGTGTTGGTAGAGTACTGCTTCCCCCTCCTGAGGTGCCAGACGGTTTGCCAGAAATTCTTCGAGGCCGACCGATAGTCCTTCTCCATGGCCTCCCCGAACTCCTCCCAGTTCCGAGTTTTTGCCTCCGCAACTGCCCGAGCTGCAGCACGCCTGGCCTGCCGATACCCATCAGCTGCCTCAGGAGTCCTGGAGGTCAACATGGCCTGATAGGACTCCTTCTTCAGCTTGACGGCATCCCTTACTTCCGGTGTCCACCACCGGGTTCGGGGATTGCCGCCACGACAGGCACCGGAGACCTTGCGGCCACAGCTCTGAACAGCCACGTCCACAATGGAGGTAAAGAACATGGTCCACTCAGACTCAATGTCCCCCCCTCTCCCCCGGAAGCTGGGAAAAGCTCTCCCGGAGGTGGGAGTTAAAGACCTCCCCAAAAGAGTGCTCGGCCAGACGTTCCCAGCAGACCCTCACCATACATTTGGGCCTGCCAGGTCTGTCCAGCTTCCTCCACCGCCAGCGGATCCAACTCACCACCAGGTGGTGATCAGTTGACACCTCAGCCCCTCTCTTCACCCGAGTGTCCAAGACATAGGGCCGGAGATCAGATGAAACGACAACGAAGTCTATCATCGACCTCCAACCTAAGGTGTCCTGGTGCCACGTGCACTTATGGACACCCCTATGCTTGAACATGGTGTTTGTTACGGACAAACTGTGACTAGCACAGAAGTCCAATAACAAAACACCACTCGGGTTCAGATCGGGGAGGCCGTTCCTCCCAACCATGCCCTTCCAGGTGTCACTGTCGTCACCCACGTGAGCATTGAAGTCCCCCAGTAGCACAATGGAGTCCCCAGTCTGAGCACCCCTCAGTACCTCTCCCAGGGACTCCAAGAAGGCCGGATACTCTACACTGCTATTCGGCCCGTAGGCACAAACAACAGCAAGAGCCCTCTCCCCAATCCGAAGGCGCAGAGAGGCGACCCTCTCGTTCACTGGGGTAAACTCCAACACATGGCGGCTGAGCAGGGGAGCTATAAGCAAGCCCACACCAGCCCTCCGCTGCTCAGCATGGGTGACTCCAGAGAAGTGGAGAGTCCAGCCCCTCTCAAGGAGCTGGGTTCCAGAGCCCAAGCTGTGCATGGAGGTGAGCCTGACTATCTCTAGCTAGTACCTCTCAACCTCGCGCACAAGCTCAGGCTCTTTCCCCCCCAGCGAAGTGACATTCCATGTCCCAACAGCTAGCCGCTGTGTCCAGGGATCAGGTCGTCGAGGCCCCTGCCTTCGACTGCCACCCAATCCACACTGCACCAGCCCCTTACCGCTACCTCTGTGGGTGGTGAACCCACAGGAGGTCGGGCCCACATCAACTCTTCAGGCTGAGCCCGGCCGGGCCCCATGGGCAAAGGCCCGGCCACCAAGCACTCGCATGCGAGCCCCAACCCCGGGCTTGGCTCCAGGGTGGGGCCCTGGCTGCGCCATACCGGGCGACGTCTTGGTCCTTGGTTGTTGCTCCATTAGGGGTTTTGGTGAACTGCTCTTGGTCTGGCCTGTCACCTAGGACCTGTCTGCCTTGGGAAACCCTGACAGGGGCATAATGCCCCCGACAACATAGCTCAAAGGATCATTCAAGCACACAAACCCCTCCACCACAATAAGGTGGCAGTTCTAGGAGGGGATCAGAAATGAGTACAGGATGAAATTTGGCTCTTTTATTGTAACTTGAATTTAATAAATCAGAATGTGAGGTCTTATTTTATCCCATCAATGATGACATCAAAGAAATGGATGAAGACAAACATACACTTGATGAGGAATGAACTATAACAGAAATTGAAATTGCATTAAACCAAACGAAAAATGGTAAATCACCAGGAATCGACATTCCATGTCCCAACAGCTAGCCACTGTGTCCGGGGATCAGGTCGTCGAGGCCCCTGCCTTCGACTGCCACGCAATCCACACTGCACCAAACCCCTACCGCTACCTCTGTGGGTGGTGAACCCACAGGAGGTCGGGCCCACGTCACCTCTTCGGGTTGAGCCCGACCGGGCCCCATGGGCAAAGGCCCGGCCACCAAGTGCTCGCATACGAGCCCCAACCCCGGGCCTGGCTCCAGGGTGGGGCCCCGGCTGCGTCCTACCAGGCGACGTCACGGTCCTGGATTTTTTCTCCTTAGGGGTTTTTTTGGTGAACTGCTCTTGGTCTGGACTGTCACCTAGGACCTGTCTGCCTTGGGAAACCCTAACAGGGGCATAATGCCCCCGACAACATAGCTCCTAGGATCATTCAAGCACACAAACCCCTCCACCACAATAAGGTGGCAGTTCTAGGAGGGACCTCCGGGACTCCTGAGGCAGCCGACGGGTATCGGCAGGCCAGGCGTGCTGCAGCTCGGGCAGTTGCAGAGGCAAAAACTCGGAACTGGGAGGAGTTCGGGGAGGCCATGGAGAAGGACTATCGGTCGGCCTCGAAGAAATTCTGGCAAACCGTCCGGCGCCTCAGGAGGGGGAAGCAGTACTCTGCCAACACTGTTTACAGTGTGGGTGGGGAGCTGTTGACCTCGACTGGGGACATTGTCGGGTGGTGGAAGGAATACTTTGAGGATCTCCTCAATCCCACCGTCATGTCTTCCACTGAGGAGACTGAGGCTGATGACTCAGAGGTGGACTCGTCCATTACCCAAGCTGAAGTCACTGAGGGTGGATGAGATCCGCCATGAGTATCTCAAGTCTCTGGATGTTGTGGGGCTGTCTTGGTTGACACGCCTCTGCAACATCGCGTGGCGGTCGGGGACAGTGCCTCTGGAGTGGCAGACTGGGGTGGTGGTCCCTCTTTTTAAGAAAGGGGACCGGAGAGTGTGCTCCAATTATAGGGGAATCACACTTCTCAGCCTCCCAGGGAAAGTTTACTCCAGGGTACTGGAGAGGAGAATTCGACCAATAGTCGAACCTCGGATCCAGGAGGAACAATGCGGTTTTTGTCCTGGTTGCGGAACACTGGACCAGCTCTATACCCTTCATAGGGTGCTCGAGGGTTCATGGGAGTTTGCCCAACCAGTCCACATGTGCTTTGTGGATCTGGAGAAGGCATTCGACCGTGTCCCCTGTGGTATTCTGTGGGGGGTGCTTCGGGAGTATGGGGTTCGGGGCTCTTTGTTAAGGGCTGTCCGGTCCCTGTACAAACGGAGCAGGAGTCTGGTTCGCATTGCCGGCAGTAAGTCAGACCTGTTCCCAGTGCATGTTGGACTCCGGCAGGGCTGCCCTTTGTCACCGGTTCTGTTCATAATTTTTATGGACAGAATTTCTAGGCGCAGCCAGGGGCCGGAAGGAATCCTGTTTGGGAACCACAGGATTTCATCTCTGCTTTTTGCGGATGATGTTGCCCTGTTGGCTTCTTCAAACCAGGACCTTCAGCATGCACTGGGGCGGTTTGCAGTCGAGTGTGAAGCGGCTGGGATGAGAATCAGCACCTCCAAGTCCGAGGCCATGGTTCTCGACCGGAAAAGGGTGGCTTGCCCTCTCCAGGTTGGTGGAGAAGTCCTGCCTCAAGTGGAGGAGTTTAAGTATCTCGGGATATTGTTCACGAGTGAGGGAAGGATGGAGCGTGAGATCGACAGGCGGATCGGTGCAGCCTCCGCAGTGATGCGGTCGCTTTACCGGTCCGTCGTGGTGAAGAAGGAGCTGAGCCAAAAGGCGAAGCTCTCAATTTACCGGTCGATCTACGTTCCGACTCTCACCTAGGGTCATGAGCTTTGGGTAATGACAGAAAGAACAAGATCGCGGATACAAGCGGCTGAAATGAGTTTCCTTCGCAGGGTGGCTGGGCGCTCCCTTAGAGATAGGGTGAGAAGCACAGTCACTCGGGAGGAGCTCGGAGTAGAGCCGCTGCTCCTCCACATCAAGAGGAACCAGCTGAGGTGGCTCGGGCATCTTTTTTGGATGCCTCCTGGACGCCTCCCTGGGGAGGTGTTCCAGGCATGTCCCCCCGGGAGGAGGCCCCGGGGAAGACCCAGGACACGCTGGAGGGACTATGTCTCTCGGCTGGCCTGGGAACGCCTCGGTGTTCTTCCCGAGGAGCTGGCCGAGGTGTCTGGGGAAAGGGAAGTTGGGGCTTCCATGCTTAGACTGCTGCCTCCGCGACCTGGTCCTGGATAAGCGGAAGAAGACGAGACGAGACGAGACCAGGAATCGTTGGCTTAACATCTGAATTTTTAAAATACTTTTGGGTGGATATTAAAAAAATTATTATATGCAGCATTTTTAGAATGCATTCACAAAGGATGTTTATCCCTGACGATGAAGACAGGCTTAATAACCTTGCTACCAAAACCCAAAAAAGACTTCTTGTTGCGAGACAGGGCACCATGGTGGTGTAGTGGTTAGCGCTGTCACCTCACAGCAAGAAGGTCCGGGTTCAAGCCCCGTGGCCGGTGGGGGCCTTTCTGTGTGGAGTTTGCATGTTCTCCCCGTGTCCGCGTGGGTTTCCTCTGGGTGCTCCGGTTTCCCCCACAGTCCAAAGACATGCAGGTTAGGTTAACTGGTGACTCTAAATTGACCGTAGGTGTGAATGTGAGTGTGAATGGTTGTCTGTGTCTATGTGTCAGCCCTGTGATGACCTGGCGACTTGTCCAGGGTGTACCCCGCCTTTCGCCCATAGTCAGCTGGGATAGGCTCCAGCTTGCCTGCGACCCTGTAGAACAGGATAAAGCAGCTAGAGATAATGAGATGAGATGACATGTTGCTAGACAATTGGAGACCTATAACCTTACTGTGCAATGATTATAAATTAATTGTCTTAGTATCTGCTAATCGTCTAAAGCATGGACTTGTAAAACTTGTAGACGAATATCAATCAGCCTTCATGAAGGGAAGATATATTCAAAACCACATCCGACTGATTCTAGATATGATTGATTACCAATCAATTATTCAATTTAAGATTTTACATGGAATCAGACAAGTCTGCCCAATTTCACCAAAATTCTTTATTTAATGTACACAAATTCGAGCATACTTAACCTTGTGGAATAACAGAACCATTACTATTAATAGGAAGACTTTATTTCAACAAGAATGGAATGATAAAGTTTTAGATATTACTGATCTAATGGATGAAAATGGACATTTAATGCAATTTAATTCATTTGTAGAAGAGTTTCATTTAAAATGTGTCTATAGAGAATTTAATCAAATTTGTAGAGCTATTCCAGCTCCCTTAAGATTCATGATAAAAAATACCCTTGAATATTCAAAGGTGTCGGTCAAACTGCCTGAACTGAAAATAGGTGAAGTGGAAATTGGTGAAAAATCTCATAACAAAGGAATTAGAAATGTTTTAAAATGGAAGCTATTCCTTGATTTAAAAAAAATAAAAGAATAATTGAATGGAGGAACGCTAACAAATACACACTAGTTATCTTAGATGGCCAATTTCACCGACAGTGAAAGAAATTCAGTTTAAAATACTGAACAATATTTATCCAGCTGCTGAAACTCTCAGGAAAAGGTTGAATTTGCTTCTGTCTGAAAATGAGTTCAGCACAGAAACTCCATCACTGGGGGAAACATTATTCTCTTGTGCTCTTATCTTTTATTCTGCAAAGCTTTGATTGTAATATTTGAATAAAAATCCCAAACTCACAGATAAACCTGGATTTATAAGGTTCTATCTGCGGGCCAATCATCATCCAGGCTGAATATGGGATGAACACGACATCGGCAGCGTGAACCGATCATGTACTGTATGTTCTAATGGAGTTTAAATATTGTTCAATGTTTTACAATCAAATCTCAGGGTTTAGAAACAACTTCAGACTTGGAAAAAGTGAATGTGGATTTTACATCTTAGAACACAAGCAGAAAAATCAAATTCATTCCAAAAGTGATGTTTTATTTTTATATAGTGTGACCTGAACAGGTTTAAAATGTTGTTCTGTTCTGGCTTTATTACTGTTTATTAGTTATTTAATGAGACGCTGCTTAATATGAAACAAACAGAACTTTATAATGCGAAGGTCATGAGATCATTTTCTTTTTAAATTTGACAAGTTTCTTGTCTGCCAGTTAATTTTTAACATTTCCTTTTTAATTATTTTAAATTATTCATCCGTTTTAATTTAAATATTAAAATGAGTGTTTTTGTGCAGCTGGATTGTGTTCTAGTGAAACAGACGACTGAGCAACAGCGTGGCAACGTGCAGGAATTTTACAGAAAACACTACACACACTTTTATTCTGGATCATACAATCTCACTGTAGAACTCCAGTAGACCCCAAACCCAGCGTATAGAGGCTGAGTGAATGTGGTGTGGACTCTGGAGGAGCTTCATCGTGTCAGAGACGCTGTAGAAGGACAGAGTTCCTGCACTGTAATCCACATACACTCCTATTCTGGAGGCTGATGGAACTCTGAGATCAGTCTCAATGCTGTTGTGACAGAAAGAGAGAGAAGAAGAAAAACAACCCAGTCTCCAGGACTGATTGTTGAATCCAAAACGACACTCATTACCCCGTCCTTTCCTGCTGATGTCTTTATATGAGACTGATATGGACACACCACCATTACCGCTCCACTCCACCTCCCAGTAACAGCGTCCACACACACTCTCCTTACACAACACCTGCCACCAGGAATCAAATCTCTCTGGATGATCAGAGTACCGCTGCTCTCTCTCACTGTATCTCACCGCTCTGTTCTTCTTAGACAGAATGAGGAGACGATGTGCCGTGTTGGGATCCAGAGTCAGATAACAGAAATCTAAAATAAAAGAGAAAAACAAACTGAACAATGTGAACATGAATATCCGCGCTGGGGGCGTGGTCACGAAAACAGCAGTTCGGTTGCAGTGAAAACTTTTCTCTGTAGAACCCTGTCACTCCCCCCTCCCCCCGACTCTGGGCTCAAGAACACAACAAAAGTGCAATAATATAACAACCAATCAGAATTCAGATACATCCTGTTTCCAAGTAAAATTGTAACCTGTCAAAGTTCTCGAGCCCTCGTGCTGTTTTACCATTAGACCAATCACATATCAGCTTAAACTAGCATTCTAAAACTAGTTAAATATCCCACAAAAGAGAGCGACTCCCCCTGCCAGCCTCATGGAACGCAGTGGCAATACGTTGTTACTTTGCACTTTTTGTTGATCTGGGTACTAATCTTTGAGAAACTGGATTGGCAGAATGTTGCCTGTGAAGAAAAGAATGTCTTTTTATTACCCTGTGCCAAGTTAATATTCACTTCAGTGCAATTTTTAAGAGCCATAAATTGTATTTTATTTATTGTTTTTGTTGTGAGTGGTTTTGTTTGATTGTTTTATTTCTTTAGCTTATTTATTTATATTTATTGTTTACGTTCCACTGTTGAATTGAATAAGTTGACTTAATTAAAAAGTTTACTGTTCTATGAAAGGGTGTATTTGCATGATCATTATTATTTTACTAGTGGCATAAAATGGTCTTGAAAAGACAATCAACAATAATATCGTTTATCACAATAATTTCTGAGACAATATATCATCCAATAAAATTTATCATCGTAACAGGCCCAGAAGAGTGTGTGTGTGTGTGTGTGTGTGTTAGCTGTACATTTCAGAAACTCTTCTCTGCTCTGTGGTTCTGGTCCTGAAATGATCTGAACTGCTGCAGCTGTGGAGAGAAAAACAGAAACATGAGTTTGTGTAAAAGATGGAAAGAGTTTAAAGTGATCCAGTCAGTTTATTCATTTTAAGTCAGTGTTTTAGTTCAAAGTGTCGGGTGAATAAAGTGTCTGCAGAAAAGAAAGCAGGAGCATCGCTAAGAAATAACACATCACTGTGTTTCTCCAGCAGGAACAGCTCCTCTTACCATGTGGAGGGATTTTGTTGAATTCCTCCTCACAGAATTCCTCAAGTCTCTTTTTCAGATCTTCAGTCTTCTTCAGTTTCTCCACCACTTCAGCCAGCATGTTGTTTCTGCGTAGAACAGGCCTTGTAGTGAAAGTGTCTCTGCACTGAGGACAGCTGTAGACGCCCTTCTGATCCTCCTGATCCCAGCAGCCATTAATACACGCCTTACAGAAACTGTGACCACAGGAGATAGCCACCGGATCCTTCAGGAGATCCAGACACACTGGACACATGAACTGGTCCACAGAAAGCTGATCTACTGAAATACTGGCCTCGGCCATTTTCCTGAACTCACACCAAAAGAGAGAGAGAGAGAGATCAGTTTTGTTTTCTCTGAAATGACGAGTCACTTCCTGGTCCTGTGTGAGAAAGAGAGAGAGCTCGGAAGAGGGGGAGCACAGAGAGGTCATGAACGCTCCTCTATTAACCATTTCATCTCCTTTCAGTGCAGAAATATAACCCATGTAGCCGCACTGATTAGGATTAATTTCATGACATTTTATGAAAGTTGATTCAGTGGACTCCACTAAAATGTCCAAAAAAAACCATTTAAAAAAAAAAAAAAAAAAAAAAAAAAACACACACATTCAGAACAGTGGCGGCTGCTGGTTTTTAAAACAGGGGAAGCCCATTTTACGCATTCATCGTAAAACCTGTAGGCTGGATGTCAAAGCCTAGAAACGTGTGCCTCATTAGCACAGTGAACTAGACAACCCTACCCAGTGGCAGAAAGTATTTTTGCTTGTACATTTCATGTTATAGTCTGGCTTGCCAGGCTAGTGCCTCATATCCTTAATCAAAAATATCAAACATCCAAAAATCACTGGCTATTCAACAAAGAGCCTTGAACATCATACCCTGATATGCAACACAGAGTCTTTAACACAACACCCAGCTGTGCAACACATCCTTGAACATCTTCTGCAACACAGTCTGGAAGTTCATAACCAGGTAGGCTATGCAACACACAGAACCTTGAATATTATACCCAGGTATAACCTATAACACAGAGCCCACCATTCTCTTAACATTACTGAATAAACACACTTCAGATTCATGAACATTATATGATGCACACTATTGATACACAAATTCTGCCCTCCGCTCCTTTTCCAGAAAATGGTCTGTGACCCTGTCATACTAGCTGGTTGTGCTTTCCAGAGACTTCAATTTCTGTTAGCAGCTAGCACTGCAGATCCCAATAAGGCTCAAGCGAGCCTACAACCAGATTGAACTACAAATGAAATAAACGAGTGAATTCACGAATGATCAAACTGATAGAATGGATGAAAGTTAACGGAGCACAATGAGTAATATTTACATTTATTTACAGAGTAATGTACAGAGACATCAATGAGAAGAAACGTTTATATGAAAAGAAATTCGGACAGCACTTTGGCACACGACTACACTTTCTCGACATCCGCTAGGGACTGATCATGCTTCCGTGTTCCTCGCCGACGCCGAAGTACAGAGCCCACCCTCCTCATGTCTTTCAAACACTACCTCCAATAATCCTTCATCAGCCTGGCTTCTTGCCCCTCCCACTGTCTCGTTAGTCCCAGAGAAGCCCGGCTTCCCTGGAAGTGACGATTTTGTCGATTTTAACCAATAACAACTAACCGAAATTGGCTGTTCAGAGCCGTCTCGTAGACTGCAACGGATACCCGGCTGCCAGCCATAGAGCCCATTGAAATAAGAAAGGTTACAGACAGTGTTGCCAGATTGGGCGGTTTTAAGTGCATTTTGGAGGGTTTTGAACATATTTTGGCTGGAAAACATCAGCAGTATCTGGCAACCCTGGTTACAGCCTGGCAGTAAAGGTGATTCTCGTAGCGAACTGCAAGTTCGTCAGACATCACTCAAATAAGTTACAGGATAGTTATGAACGTAAATACAATCTTGGGCATACATTATGTTATGCAAGTTATTGTTTTAATGAGAATTCAACGTCATAGATGCCGCAGTTTGCAGAGAGAATTTTAGGGGAAGCTTGGCTTCCCTTGTTGTCTCTGAGAAATCGCCCCTGATTCAGAAAAATCTGGAAGTCCAACTCTCTTCATCTAAAGGGTTTGAACACAAACACAATCCATCTCTTTTGTTTTCTCCATCACAACACACTTCCGACCTTCACTAATTCACACATTCCCTCCTCTTTCTTGTCGAATTCAGGAAGAAACTTTCTGTCCAGGAAATGCAGAAGAGAACATCGCGATATTAATGACTCAGCAGCCAGAAAGATAAAGGTTTACATGATAAAAAGATGATGTTTTATTGATCATTTAAACAAGTTACAGGAAACTTGTTTTCCTTTTTTATCTGTATATTTTGTGTATAATTGTATACAACTGTGTTCAGTACAGTTGGCAGAGACATGTTTATCGCTGTCAGCCATCTGCTTTGGTTCATTATCCTTCTGAAAAATCCACTTCTGTTGGTTGAATCATTTCTCTGCAGATTTCTGAAAGTTCATGACGCCGTTATTGAACACAAGCTCACCAACAGCGCTGTAGGAGAAACAGCCCCAGCCTCCTCCATGCTTTATAGTACCTTAGTGCAGTTTGATTGGAATTCTTCTCCTGGCTTTCTCCACACAAACACTCGACCACTACATCCATCCAAGTTCAGTTTGGATTCATCTGAAAATAAGATGTTTCTCCAGAAGCTGCTGTGTTTCTTTTGCAGATGTCACCTTTATTTTCTTCTTCCTGAGGCTGCTGAATGGTTTCTGCTGCGTTACTCTTCCTCTGTCCCCATGCTCCATGGTCCTGATTTTAATCGTATCTCATCTAGTTGTATCTGCTAATCCTCATTGAGATCAAGACTTGCTGCTGTTTCTCGGCTGCTTTTCTTGATTTTAATCACAATTTTGCTGCCCAAATCAGCTGGTGGTATTTCTGGGGCTGCCTGTACGTTGTCCGTTTTCATTCACAAATCCTTCTTCTTTTATCAAGTTTTGCTGATCAGGTGACTGGAGCGGCTTCTTTCTGCAGCCATGTTATGACTAAAGAGTGGCCTTCTTTATTCATTTAAAGCGGATGTGTATGTAGTCGATTCCCTTCAGGTTCATACAGGTGTCTCGAGCAGAGTACCCACATGGTGGAGCATCACATTAACTATGGAGTCACTAGAACGACCAGAATAATATTAAGAGACCAAATACTTTTAAAAAAAGATGTAACCATGACCAGTGTATCCACAACCCCAAATCAGAAACCGTTGGGACAGTAAAGCCTTTACCACTTTATACAGGGATGAGAATGAAAAATATTTAAAAAGTCTGAAAAAAACGGGGCGGGGCCCATGGCCCAGGGGGCGGGGCCTAGGGGTTCCAGGGGTTAATGATTTTTGACTTTTTTTTTTTTTTTTTACCCCAAAACCATTAATTTTATCAGCAAAAAGTTGCAATTTGTTTGGAAATAAAATTCCCCTTCTTGGTGGACTACCAGGTGAAAATGATTAATATGGTACAAGAGACTTGTTTTTAATCAATTCACATTTGATGATTTCAAAAAAATCAATGCACCTTTTAATATAAACGAGCTCTACAGTATTATATTTCTGCATTTTTGCTATTCATGTCTTTGAATACTCTAATCCTTTAAAATGAAGTGCAAACCAGAAAAAAGTTCTATCAATCATATAATTCTCTTAAGCTTTCTTCTGATGTTATCATGGTAGCAGGAGGTCTTGCATATTAAGCAGGCAACATTCAACATCACTTATCACTTCCCTTTCAACTACTGTGTGTAATAACTACTAGGTTTTATCTGGACAGGATGTTGCGTAATGTAATACAGATACCATATGGTCAATTTGAAGATCAAGATGGTGATTTTGAATTCAAGAACAGGCATGTACAATGGGCATTACATATTGGAAATTTTTTTAAATCAAAAACTACAAGTTCATCTCGGCCTAAAAAATTTGGGCAGACGCTCCCGCATGGCACATGCCAGCAATTCCGTCCCCCTATGAAATGAGCAACAAGTAGGAGAGTTATACACGGTATCATACCTAAAATTTTATCAGAAATATAGATATGATACTATGATTCTCCCCAACATGCTACATTAGACAAGCTAACCTCATTTATGAAAAGATACACAAATATATGACATGTATTTGATATATATGATGTATATTCATACATTGTTACTTTACGGAAAGCTTCAATAAGTTTGGTCTTTTCATGACAGCCTGTTGTAGACCTAAATATAATGCACACGAAATGACACTCCTCACCTCAACATGTCCTTTACAATCATTTAAGCCACCATGGGCAATGCTGAAATCACTGCTGCAAACAGTACATCGCGCGAAACTGTCATTATTGTTGACCCTTATTAGACAGGGAGATTATTAGACAGGGAGATTATTGTGTGTAATCTGCGGTGAAGTGGGTTTTGTGCTTTAGTTTTTTGGGGCGCACGCTCGCTCTCTGCCATGACGATCCTGTAGGCTGCACTGACTCAACTGAAAACTTCGGTCCTCGAGAAAAGGGATAAAAGCCCACCCACACTGAAAGCTGTTTGGGTTACTCAGCAAAATAAGCCAATCAGGATGCTCTTTGTCTGGCATGCGCTACATGAACAGGCACACAGGCACTGTTGCCACATTGGGTGGTTTTAAGTGCATTTTGGCAGGTTTTGAACATATTTTGGGATGGAAAACGTCAGCAGTATCTGGCAACACTGCACACAGTCTCCCTCGCACGCACACATTCTAAGATGCGTGATGCAGACCTTAATGTTGCGCGCGCACGCTCTTGCTCACTTCTATCAATATGCAGGAGACTACCGGAAGTTCCGGGGAAAATTTCTCAACCCATCGATCTCAAAAACGATCATTTTGGTCTGAAAAAGTCGGAAATCCGCCGATCGGCGGAAAATTCTCATCCCTGTTTATAATGTTGCCATTCGAGGACAAACTGGGCCTTCCCTGGATCCTGATTTTTACCGAATCATGACTACAATCACCTGTTGACATCCCCTGTTTCAAATCACATCATTATTGAATTGTTTTACCTCATTATTAGCCCTAAACTGGCCCTGTCCCAAAGTGAGATTCGAAGGGTTTCAGGTCATTTATTTTCTTTTCCCATTTTGTCCTTTCTTTCTGTCCATGAAGTGTATGCGGTTAAATCACATTTTAAAATCAGAACTCGAGATAGAATTGAAAATTAAATTAGACTTACCTACAAGTTGAAGTTCGATGATAATTCTACCAAATCCGCAGTGGTACTGAGGGTTAACATGAGATGCACATGCGCGCCGCTGAGAGTCAGACTTCAAAGGTTGTGGACATAATAGTTAGGAATAAATAGGGTTGGGTGAATTAAGGGAGGGCATGTTAACCATCAGTACCACTGGGGATTAAGTAGAATTATCATCGAACTTCAACTTACAGGTAAGTCTCGTTTAATTTTCAATTCTACCAAATCGCAGTGACGTACTTCGGGTTAACATGAGATTTTAAAGCACAATTATGGACACAACCATCCTTGCAAGTAAACAATTTTTTATTCCAGGACAGCATTTTGGAACGCACCATTCGTTACAACAGGTTTGTCATAGAATTTGCAGAAAGCTGACTCTGCAGACCAGCCTACATGTTTCAAAATAGTATCTACTGGAACCGTCTGACTAGCTTTACTTACGCTAGCGGAACGAGTGCTGTGCGCCTTAAAGTTAGCAGTGTTTATGCCACTTAAGTCAAGAAGTGTTTTAATCCATCGACCTACTGTGCTGGTTCCAACTGGTGAAAAAGGCTTAACATACGAAAGCAACATTTTTGTGTGTCCAGGCTGACAATGTAACAAAGTTCGCTGAAGATAATGTTCTAGTGTCATATAAACACACAATTCCTGTTCCTGGTATTTTATTACATAGAAGGAATCAAACGTATTTCCTGGTCTACTCTGCTTCATGTGCTCCGTTAGTTGGAATAAATGATAATTCTGTGTTTTCTTCATGCATTCAATATCCAAATGAACTAAAGTTTGACATCTCCGTCCTGAGGTAAGGGCAAGAACGCCCACTAACTTTAACGCAAGTTCTTTTAATGAAAGCTTGTCCAAAGGGTATAATAACTTCATATAATCTAACACAACATCAACGTCCCATGTTTCAGGTTTTCGACAATTGAAAACACCCCTGAAATAACGAACAATAAATGGATGATTGGCCACAGTATAATGAGTTCCAGATAAGGGTGTGCCCATTAAATAATTAGATAAAGCTGAATGCGCTGTGTTCATAGTGGAATAGGCTAAGCCCTTCTTGTACCAATCGTGGAGAAACTTGAGCACATCATTCACAGTGGGCTGCATGGAATCCACTTTCCTTTGTAAACAAAACTGTGTCCATTTGTGCAGGTAGACGTTATATTGCTTCTGTGTTCCGTCTCGCCAGGCACATAGGAGGACCTCGATAATTTCTGAAGGTATGTTGTGCTTAGAGAACTCCTTCCTGATATTCTGCATACCAGAAGATGGAGTTTGGGACTCAGTGGATGGACCTTGCCGTGCAGTGGGTTTGAGAGGATTCCCTTGGTCACTCGGACAACTCGAGGATGATCGATCAACAGCCTTAGTAAATTGGTGAACCATGCTTGTGTATTCCACATTGGGACAACAATAATCAAGGTGGCTTGCTCTAGGGTGACCTTCTGAAGGCACCTGCCAATTAGACAAAACGGGGGAAATGCATAGGCATTAGCAAATTCTCCCCAATTTAACGAGAAAGCATCTATATATGTTGAGTGCGGGTCAGGCTTCCATGACACATAGGACTTAACCTTGTGGTTCAGTCTACTTGCAAACAAGTCAATATCAGGAACACCAAAACAGTGCATAAGCTTCCTGAATATATTAGGACTCAGTTCCCATTCCACCTCAGGGTTCAACTGGCGTGATAAATGATCTGCAATGGTATTTCGAATTCCAGCTACATGTGCTGCGGACAGCCAGTTCTCACATTCTACCGCCCATGACCAAATATCTTTTGCAATGGTGTCACAAGCTGGAGCCCTACAACCTCCCATGGCATTAATGTAGATCACTGTGGTGGTATTGTTTGAAGTGATACGGATGTGTTGATTTCGAGTTTGATCAAGAAGAGCTCTTAAGCCCAATTTGACAGCCAATAATTCTAAAACATTGATATGGTAAAAAGCCTCCTCAGGCAACCACAAACCCTGAGTAGAACAACTGCCCGAAGTAGCACCCCATCCCCTTCCAGAAGCATCTGTGTTAAGGACAACCTCCGGCACTCCATGGTCAATGATTCGAGATCTGTGAGGGATGGAGCATATCCACCAGTTCAATTCTACTCGGCTTTCTTTCAATAAGGACATGCAGTCATCAAAACTGCCCAAAGCTCTACGTAGGGCAATGTCTTTATCTTGCTCTAAGGATCTATAATGTAGTGGTCCCATCTCAACCCCAGGGAATGTGGAGACAAGAGTTCCAATAAGCAAAGCTACCTCGCGAATGGTGAAAAGTTTGTCCCGTAGAAAATTCTGGCACAAACTCACAATTTTGGATGCTTTTCTCTCTGGAAGAGTGACTCTCATATGGGCAGAATCTAAAACGAATCCCAGAAACTCCAAAGACTGACAGGGATAAAAAACAGACTTGGTGGGATGTCCAACAAAACCAAGCTTAGTGAATAACTGGGCCGCATGCAAGGTGGCTTCTTGACATAGAGCAAGTGTATCTGCAGTATAAAATGAATCATCAATATATCCCAGACACGAGTGTCCAAACTGGGATCGCAAGGTGGCAAATACCAGTTTCAAAATCTTGGTAAATATTCGAGGGCTGCTGGATAAACCCATGGGCAGTGCCGTATATTGGAACGATCTACCCCTCCAGACAAACTTGAGGTACTTCCTAAACTGGGGCTTGATGGGGACTGAATAGTAAGCATCGCATAAATCTATAGATGACATGTAGCATCCTTGTTTCATTAATTTGATAGCTGATTCAACAGTATCCATTTTAAACTTGTGGTAGGTAACCACGTCATTCAGAGATTGAAGGTTGAATATAACCCTGAACGTTCCTGGTTCTTTTTTGGGGGTAACAAAAATGGGTGAAATAACTTCTTCTGGTTCTGGGACTGCAGGCTCAATAACATGCTTGTTCAAAAATGTCTCCATTTCATTGCCAATGGCCTCTTGATTAGCTGGGGAGAATTTATGTTCATAGTTAGTGACATTTTGGATACAGGAGGGATCATAGTCAAATTCAATGGGACAGTTGCTTACACATTGCAAAATGTAAGGATCCATAGTGATCTTTCTCCATTCCTTCAAATAACAGCTTATTTGCACAGCTATAAAAGGCTGTCGTGACCTGAGTAGTATATTTATCAAGTTATCATAGCCGACCTGTTATGGAGGAGTTAATTCTGAGTGCTCTTGTTGTAGGATGCGGACTTCGCCGACGTCCTCCTGAAAAAGGCCTGTTGAATCCTCGGCCGCCATAACGACCCCTCGCTGAGCCAAAGCGATCTGAAGACCTTCCCTGGCCATAGGGCTGAAAGCATGAACCATGACTCTTCCTAGGGGGTATAAGCTTTTTTCCCCAACTTGTTTGCTTTGGTCACTGCATCAATTTCTTTCTCCACATCATCACCAAACAACTTTGTTGTAATAGGAGTTGAGGCATTGCATAAAGCATTGTATTGGGCATTGAGATCTGGCTTTAGCAGCTCTCTCCTCTTCAGATTGATTTCTCCATTGCCAGACAGGATAAGCACCAAAGCATGGACTAGTTTGGTTTTCATTTCTCCGGATGCTGTTTTCGAGGCATCAAGGATAGCATAAGCTGCAATTAAAAACATCCGTTGACATCTCTGCATTCCAGTATCTGCTTTCTTGGTGTTGTCTTTAAGCTGAGTCCACACAGTCCTGTTCGTCTTAGGAGCCAGTAAGAGCTTACAATTTTCCAGTCTGGCATATTTGTCAGTAAGCTCGTCGAGTTTTGCTTTGGGTAGTTTGTCATTGATGAGACCATCTATGATCTTCACCAGATCGTCATCGATTGGTGGGCTTGTTTTCTCACTTGTGGCACACTCCTGGGCGAGGTCCTGGAACTCGCTTGCGGCAGCATTTTTCTCTTTCTGTTGATCTTTATCTTGAGAAAGAAATTTTTCTAAGTCACCAGCAAGATCTGCGTTAGAGATATTCCCGTCAGATTCCTCCTCTTCATCACTCCAGAAATCTTCATTATAAGCGTAGTTTTCGATGGCAGTCGCAACAAACTGTTCTACATGTTGTTTCAGATCAGTTTTCATCTCTGAAAACATGGCAGATATAGAAGTTTTCAAATCTTCTGAGGATGTGGTTTCAGTTGAGGTTCCTGGGTCATACATATTAATTGCCGTGAACAAGTAATAAATATATGTAGCGTGAATAGGAATTCACAAGTCTTATTCAGATTCTGAATCTGAACAAGTAATATGTAGTGTGAATAGGAATTCACAAGTCTTATTCAGATTCTGAATATTTATTGTCATTGTCTCAAAAAAGAACAATGAAATTCCGTTTGGAGCATCCATACAGCAGAGTTGTATGCCACTCATTGAATATTCTTCGAAGCAAAGCTAGATCGAAGATTATGAACATAGTGTTTCCCAAAATTCATATGACTGTGGATCATTTGTAGGGAAACTATCACTTACTTTCCCCCGTTTTTTTTGCTAGGGAACTAACACTTACTTCCCTTTTTTATTACCAATTTTAATGACATTGTCGACTTTTAAGTAGAAGAACAGTATTACGAATTTAGACTGTAGGGAAACTATCACTTACTTTCCCTTCTTAGTGAATCTTTTAAGGGAACTATCACTTACTTCCCTAAAGTTCCTCGTTAGGCTTTACACCAACTGAGGTATGAAAGCTCTCGTGAAGTTATACGAGTCCATGTGACTAACATTAATAAAACAACTCCCAAAACATAAAAAAGTCGGAAATTTCTAACAGAAAAAAATCATAGGAACTATAAGAAAAGGAATATAATATATCCATAAATATCAATTACCTGTATAAAACCGAATTTAATAAAAAAAAAAAAAAAGCCCAGCTCTGGAAGGAAGACCACAAGGCAGCTCTGAACTCCACGGCGTCCAACGTTGTACTGACTCACGGCGCGCGCGTGTGCATCTCATGTTAACCGGAAGTACGTCACTGCGATTTGGTAGAATGTAAAATGTACTTGATGCCTATCTTGTAAAGTAAAAATATGCAGCAAAAGTCCAGTAAACTATTTGTAAATCGAACAAATAGCAGCATGAGGCCGTCAGTGCTGGAGGCGAAGAATCTGCTGTCTGGTACTCGGCTCCGTGTGGTTCAATCAGATTATAACTCTGCAATCATCTGCTGTGTTCTGAATCCTACATGCACCAGTAGGTGGCGCACACGCATGTTGGCTATGTTAGGCTACGATGCATATCATATTTATCCTGTTTGTTTTATTAATTTTATAGGCCTAGTTATTCTGCTTAATTTATTTTTGTCTACATCCATGTATTTTCTTCATCTGTTATCCTGATTTTTGTGGATTTGTTAGATTGTACCTGTTTTATATACTTCAATTAAAAAAAAAAAGTTAGGCTCCGATGCATGGCTGAATGTAACATGAGAAGACAAAATGGAGAATGGATTGCATCATTCTTATTTACTAGTTTATGAGTTCAGTTTCTGCACTACATTACACACATTCATATTAGTCTTACAGTTACATCGACTTTTTTTTGTTTAAATAATACTGAATGAGATTAATGTTTATTGTTAATGATTAATTTAGGCCAATGCTCGATTTTGGTTGTTTAAAATACCTAAGGGGTGCTGGGTAAACTAGGTCTCTGACTTGCCAAAGTTGACCAAAGAGAGCTGTTTTTCCTGATTTCCTTCGCATATTCAAGAACATCATTCGGCTTAGGTGTTTACATTCTCTCCCATCTCTGCTTTCTAGTGGGAGTGAAACTATATAAACATCTGATAAAAATCCGCCGAAGTAACGTCAAACCCGCCCAATTTTTGTCAACCAGCCCAAGCCATTTTACGCCCGCAAAGTAGAATTCAAAACCGCCCAATCTGGCAACACTGCCGACTGACGCTCGCGCCGTATCCAGAGCCATAGAGATCTACCGATCGCTCTGCCGGATCCAACTGACGGATTTTCAAAAAAGAAGGCGCGCGCACAGTTGTCATTGGCCAGTTTTCTTGATGAGAGCCACTTCAACCAATCACATTCAAAGCAACGTGGTATCTTTTTCTTTATCGACAAAAGGTGATAAAGAAAATAAATTTTTATTTGTAGGCTGATCAGTTCCATAAGCATCTCTCTCTCTGTCGCACACTATATACTGCATTATGTGTAAAAGGTGAGTTGACTTCACTAAATTTAAGCAAAATATCAAACGCATCAATATTTTACTCGCATTCCAGAATCTGGACATCATTTAGGTTTTCATGGCGCTGTCATTTTCACTGTGCTGAACAGCACATAAAGGGCTATTCCAGTTCAATGCAACACAATAGATAGACATTATTTTAATCTACATTGGAATTTATAAATGCTAACCCACTCATAACTTTTTATTTCATCATCTGAATTCAAGCTTTACCCATCCACAAGTTTACCGATTGCACGTGACCGTGCCACCGCCCTGTTTCTGACCGCCCCTTCCCCCGCACGTGACGCTGCCAGACAGCGCCGACAGCCAACCGGAAGACGCGCCAGATGTGGCTCCGCCCTCCAGAGAGAGCCTGACCGACGCTCAGAAGGGAAGAAACAAAGCCAAGTGTATATGACAGCACTGTGTCAACTCGCCGCCGCCGGGAACTTTTCTAACTACTCCGCATATTAGAATATAAATGTTTATTGAAGCTGCTTATAAAGCGAGTTTGCGAGCAATTTAAACAAACCAGCCATCAGTGCATGCATCATTCTTTGTGATAATTCACATCCATTAGGCATTTCCAGTATTGTTGATGGGTAACATTTGAAAAGATTGAACTCAGTATCGCACCCTATTTTTTCCCTGATAATTCTACACTGTGAACAACGAATTCATGTTAAATTAGTCGAATAAAAATCAACCAGACAAACGTTGCTGTCCATAAATTCCAGCACAAATAGTGTCCATTTCAAAAAGGCACAAACTTCTAAAGTAGATAAACAGCGTCTTAAAGCTGTATATCGCAGTTTATAGTCAAAGTCTAGAGCAGCTTTTATCTGCATCAAACAGTCATAACTTTAATAGATATTTGATAGATTGGAGCCGCATAGTCCTTTTTTACCTGTTGAAATAACTGAAATTCACTGCTGACTACAATCATATAGATCCTAACGTGTGGGAATGGTTTAAGGTCAAACAAATAGCAGTTGTCATGGGTCAAACACTTTCACGGATAAGGAAACAAGAACAAAAGGATCTGATTGATAAAATTAATACACAACCAGGCACGTGCACACATAGGGCTTTAGGGGTGCTTGAGCCCCTGCCCTTTTTGCCTCGAATTAAATGTTGCCCTTTTAAATCTGCTTGTTAACTTGTTTGGCTGGGTGACCATTCTCATAGCAGCAACACTGATAAGGCAGTGGATCTGTCACTGGTAGGAGTGGATCAGTGTGGCCCTCTGATGGACCCTTTCCACTGATGGATGCGGTAGAGAGGGGTCAGAAATTATACAACAAATGGGCTACAGTTACACCGAAAATGTGCACTTACTGTATTTATAAACTGTATTACGCATCATGCAAATGTAAAACAAACACTATGAAAAAAACTGAAGCATCATCTTTAATCAAAATATATTTATTTAATCATCTTTAATAAAAATATTTACTAAAAACAATATCATCTAAATATTTACGAATAATAAAAATCTTAATATTTACAAATAAAATTATCAAAATATTTACAAGTAATAAAATAATAAATCAAAATATTTACAAATGAAATAAAAATTAATTTACAGGCGTTAAAATAAGGAACTTAACCAAAATATATCCAATAAATTGGATATATACGTGCAGCGAGACCAGTCATTAAAATCATCGTTTAAAATGTTAAACAGATGTGGGCCAGATGTGCTGAGAGATTAGCTGGAGACGGTCATCACAGAGTTGAGATGAGCCTCCAGCGGCAGTGGTGTGGACTCCTACAGCACACCTATGGACCCGTTCTCCCCGATCCGGTAGGACACTTCGTAGGGGTCGAGCCACACTGTCAGCTCACACGGTAAGAGGGCGCGAACCTGCTCCATGCTGAGACCACTGGTGTAAGCAGCCTTCCCTACTAGCGGCTCCATCCTGCGATTGATTCTGAGGCATCGATATCCCGAACCTCTGAACGGTGCGGCAGGGAACCAGTGGTGCTCATAATGCTCTGGAATCAAAGAAAACAGACTTTTAAAAACTCTGTTCAACTCGCAGATTGTTTTAAGAATAGATTTGTTATTAGAATATCATGACTATCATTCACTTGGGATGAGGCTCTCGAGAAAGGCAGCATTTCTGGGCAGTGTTAATGCTCCCGAGATAAACATCTGTCCGCCATTAAATCTAGGTCTTTATACATCACTGACTTTAACTGAATGCCACACTAATAAGCTTTCCCTTTTTCTCAGACCACAGCAAGGAGTCGGTATAATTGTAAAGGTATTTCAGTGAAAATGAAAAATAAATAGATCGAATAAAGACTAAATATGATGTGGATCCTTTTGTCAGAAGTCACAGGTGTGTAATGTGGTGTTTAATCTCACCTCCTAACGCCTCTTCCAGAGAACGGCTGAAGTGTTGGAGCTGTTTTTCGGACAGAGGTCCTCTTCCTCTCAGTAATCCGGTGATGAAGGTCACCGCTGTGGTCACCTCGACTTTCATGCTGAAATATTTTCGTAAACTGCAAAATATCATACGAGACAGACAGTCATGCGATTAGTGTGTGTCGTGTTAGTAGATTATTAAAACTTAAAAAAAAAATACAAATCACTCAGTTAGTACAAGGTGACTTACTCGGAAGGAGAAGATTAAACCGCTGATAGCCGCTGATGAATTGCTGATAAGTTGCTGATGATCGCTGGAAACTCGCTGTTACTCGCTGTGAAGGTTTGTGTCGCTCTGAAGCTCTGTGTGGATGTGTGGCTCTAATATAGCTGCAGATTTTGAAACATAACTAATTAAACTGTTTTCATTTAAACTAATTAAACTGTCTTCTTTTAAACTAATTGAACTAATGAAATTGTCTGAATCATGTGACCTGGGTTTTCCCCTAAACTTTAGGGGAAAACCCAGGTCATGTGACCAGGTGACATCAGCTCCCTGAGAGAGAGAGAGAGAGAGAGAGAGAGAGAGAGCATCCTGATCGCTCTGTGTTGCTCAGTAGCCCATGTGTACTACTTCAGGAAACCCATTCAAAGGAATCAGACAAAGTTTTGGACAACTCAATGGGGAGGCAATTTTTTTTCCCCACATGGTACATCAAGATCAGCAGGCGTTGCAATTTTACTCAATATCTCACTGGGGAAAATAATTGCCACCAAAAGTAGTAACAATGGCCATTGGGTAATATGCGTACTCCAAATAGACAATTCTACACTAATTTTAGGAAATGTTTATGGACGCTAACATAGCACAAAACAGAACCCTTCTTACAGAGATTAGAGAAGTTATTTTGCAGTTTAAAATTAAATATGTAACTGGAAATATAATATCGGGAGGGGACTGGAATATGGTGAAGGATGAAGGACTAGACAGACTTCCTAGTAGATGGACACACCAGCACGGCTCCACTCCACCTCCCAGTAACAGCGTCCACACACACTCTCCTTACACAACACCTGAAGCCAGGAATCAAATCTCTCTGGATGATCAGAGTAACGCTGCTCTCTCTCACTGACTCTCACCGCTCTGTTCTTCTCAGACAGAATGAGGAGACGATGTGCCGTGTTGGGATCCAGAGTCAGATAACAGAAATCTAAAATAAAAGAGAAAAACAAACTGAACAATGTGAACATGTTGGGTTTATTTCACAAAATATATTGATGTGAAGTGTGTAGGCCTGTCGTGATATTTGATATACCGACTTATCGTACGGTAAATGAAAATGAACTCGGTAATTTTTCCACTGTGATTTTGGCATTTCCGTGCTGTCCATCTCCATAGGGAAGTCTCCAGAGTATTAGTTTGATCCAATGACTGAATAAAACACTGCACTGTTTTCTGTCATCTCGCGGGGCTTCCCAGCATGCAACAGTTATCCAGCCAGGGGAGCCACTGAATGGGGAAAAGACAACAACACAGTGCTCCGCTGTACAGACCATAGGTGTAGAATTGGGTCTGGACGGGATGGACGGGTCCCTACCAATATTTCTGATTGGAGAAAATAAAAATCCGCTCCGTGCGCGGTACACAAAGGGTTCCTGTAGGTTTCCACTGGGCGGAACCATGCAAAGTTCACTCATGAATATTCACTCTGGGGGCGTGGTCACGGAAACAACAAGTTCGGCTATCATGTCAATTAGGAAGTGCGGTTGCAATGCAGTGAGCGGCTGCTAGCTAGCAAACTGTCCTTGAGGTATGCAGCGTTAGATTAGCTCGGAAAATTAATCAGTTCACAACAGTTCGGATTCAGTGTGTAAAAACAGCAACGTGAATATGACTGTTTTCTAAGTTTGTGTGGCATGTAAATAACAATCCGACTTGATACAATAACTGGTGTTCATTAAGGTCAAAGATATTATTAAATCATAGCAGATTGTGCTAATGTTGGTTAATATTGCACCGAGTCTTGCTTGTGAAGTGCCTTCAAACTTTAGCAGCCCGCTAACCCTTAATTTGAAGCGCTTCAGTTAAGACCTGCAGAGCCCTGACCGAGTTTGGGTAACATGACACATGTAAACAACAACAACCCGATGGTGATGTGGACATTGTTCGAGGCCCAGACACCTTTTAATCAAATCAAACATTTTCACGTAATAAGCAGAACAGCCTCCGCCTTCTGGATCAGAAATGTTTGGTGACTCCGCCTCTCTTTTGAAAATGTCACATACCGAGTCCACACATCCGCTAAGCTGATTGGTTTTCGAGGCGGTTCATTTGAAAGCTGGAGGCCAAAAACTTTTCTCTGTAGAACCCTGTCACCCCCCCCCCCCCCCCCCCCGCTCTCATACATGTCAACCTATAGAGATCTTGCAGTCACGTGACTGGAAAGTACACAGCCGCCATCTTGTCGGTAAAAACCACCGCTGAATACTGCTGCACTCATGTACAGAATGGATCAATTTCAACCGATGGACTACACGGCTCATTTTTCTAATGAACAGATAACTAGATATATGTCTAAAATAAAGGATCTACAGATTAGTGACCCTTATGGCTTACCGGACGGAGTTTTCACGACCGGATTTTGAACTGCCAGCGGAATACCCGGACATGTATAATTACCTCATTAACTTTCCCTCGCTGTTCAGTGGTGAAGCACTGTGTGCTTATAAATCTCTGGACAGTTATCTTTACAGAAATTCAGGATTTGTCAGCATCTTGTAAACAAGAATCCTCATTGGATGGGTAAGTCAATTAAGTATTGAGTATAGCACTGACCAGACGATTATAGAATAGAATAAGGTAATTCCAGCTGTAATTCCAAATCGTCCATGGTGTTTACCATGGAGGCCGGCTCTGCCTGCAGCCTCGCTTTTGCTTCCGCTCCTGGCGCCGCCTCCTTCGCTTTGCTTCTGCTAACAATCCACGGAGACCCCGCTGGTCTCGCTATCTTGTCCGGAATGTTGTGCATGCGATGGAAATCGCTACAAACCATCATTTTCTGCTGGAAACCCATGTCCAGTAAGTCCATACAGTTGTAGTGGATATTGAAGTCCGGTACAGTAGGGTTTTCCAGAAGAAAAGGTAGAAGTAAAAGCAGAAGTAGAAGTAGAAGGCGGAAATATGGCGTTTGACCGACAAGATGGCGTCTGTCCCAACTGGATCGGCTGTGACGTCACATGCAAGTGCTCCATACGGAATGTCCGTATTTTATACGGATTTGATTCAATAAACGTAGTATACGGGCGTATAAATAAAGTTATATGGATTCTTTAAAAAAACTTCAATATTTATTTAGAGCTATAATCAGTTCCCACGATGATAAACGTACTGTAATCAACAGACAGCCAGTAAAGAGTCTTATGACATCGCGCGTTATCTTGTGGTAGCGAGACTTCATTCCACTTTTGATCATGCGCACACCGCATTGCGAGAATCCCGCCAACCGTGAAGTCATAGACATATAAACATAGACGCCGCCTTCTGTGTAGAATCATACGTCATCCTTGCCGCCATATTGGATGGGGCAAAGTGGAGATTCTTCAGCCGTCTCTGGTATACAGTAGCCGAGAATAAAGATGCCTCATTCATGTGCTGCGTTTAACTGTACCAACAGGTTTACCGTCCAAACGAGATCACATGGGATTACCTTTCACAGGTGAGACTGGAAAAATATTTTGTATTCATTCTGAAGGTTTATTGTTATTAATATTGAATAAAAAGTAACTGGGATACATCATTGCTAATTATCATTCAAAATTTAGGTAAATTATTTTAATTTGCATCTTATATGGATTTTATAAGGGAAATACGGATTTTGGAGGTTGGTTATACAGGTTTGATTGACCAAAGGTTGACATGTATGTAACCTACTCAGGTATGTGTGTAACCCCTCATGTGTGTCTGCGTTGTGGTTTTCACTCAAAGAACGTGGAGGTTGCGACATTGCAGGGTAGCATAGGTTGAAATATATCGGTAATGCGCTGGCTCAGTCTCCAAAACTGTGCCATATTTATGAATAAAATAAAATACAAAAGGAATGTCACAGGAAATTGCATGATATGTACCTGGCACACAGGGGTGCCGCCAGAAATTTTGGGCCCCATGAAAGATTAGAATTTTGGGCCCCCCAACTTTGCCCACCCTCGTCACAATTGCACTATTGTCATTATTTGACTTTTGATAGCCCATGGACCTTGAGTTTGTGACTTTGTTATTACATTTTATGTATTAACCTACCAGGGACTAGATGAAAACTGGTCAGTGACTAATTCTAAAACTTAAATCTAATTTAAAATTTAAAAACTTCAATCCTAAAGCATTTATGGCTTGTATTGCTGCTTACCTCCTTCTCCAAAGGGGGGGTCAGTGGTTTGGTAGGGCGGAGGTCCCCCTGAGGCTGAATCTGTATATTTTGGGCACCCCATTAGTTATGAAACTGGTTATTAGCACTAGTTATTAGCACCAGCATAACGTAATATTTCATCTTGTTTATCACACAAGTCAGTTCAGTAATTAAAATGGAAAAAAATGTCACTGTACAAACTGTAAAAGTGTTCTCTTGATAGGCTAATCCAAGCACGTTCATACTGTTCATTTACCATTCGCTAATATTTTGAACACACGTGAGCAATAGCTACCTTTCTTTGGGAAAAACTGAGTGACCAGTTGCCTGCCTCTCCGGTCCCTCTCAGCTTTCAGCTGCCTTTCTTTATGTTTTTGACAGCCACTCTTCATATTTAGTGATCATTGACTGTACGCACTCCACTGCTGGCTGGCTGCTGCACTGCGACACAGCAGCAAGTAGCGTTGCACTGATCAGCACACAGATTTAATGCATTGCGCTTCTACGAGAACTGGACCGTACCATTTTGCAAAAGGGGGAGGGTTAAATGACAATATGTTGAAGAACTCAAGAAATAGACAACCTTGTTCAATTAGCTCATTTTACCAGATGGAATATTGCATTGTTGTTATTTCAAAAGTCTTATTAAAATCATTAAAAGCATATTATAAGACCCTTAAAGGGCCCCATGGCAGTGCTGGGCCCCCAAAATTGTTCTAACTTTCCCCCCCTGGCGGCGCCCATGCAGGCACAAACAGCAAAAGGTTGGGACTCCGCAGGGCAGCATAGGTTGAGGTAATGCTAGTGTGGGGAGAGATGGAATTTTTGCTATTCTCACGTGTAAACTTAGACAACAATGCACTCAAATCAACATAAACAGCAACACAAAATACACTGATAACATTTACAAGGAGGCAGATGTAATCTCTATCAATCTGTGTTGATTTAGAACGTTCACTGAAGCATGAATAATTAATTCCGTCTAAGCACTGTTTACATCCAATTTACCGCTGCTTCAATCTCCAAAACTGTGAGAGCCAAGCAGTTCCACCTGTCACCACTAGAGGTCAGTATTTAACCACTATCCCATCAGGATGAGACAGACAGCTCGGGGTAAGCAACTATAAAATACAAATGTCCTTTCAAAATAAAGCTAATAATAATGAAAATAGTATTTGATGAAAAGATTACGCAAATTAACTGACTGTCGGGAATGGGTTGCAGAGGAGTGTTGTAAACATGATTTCAGAGCAGCCTCCAAACATGGCCACTCCGGACTACAGTCCCCAAGAGTCACAGCGCCTTCTATCACCTGACTTATAATTACATCACCTGTCTCCCATGCATCAGTGATCACCTCGCCTATATACACTCAGCTCTCACAGACTGCCAGTGCGAAGTATTGTTTAGTGTTCTGTGCCCAGCTTTACCGAGTCATTTGATTTCTGCCTGATTTCCTGTATTGACCAGTGTTTGCGTTTAGTCTCGACTTTGTCTTACTGTTTTCCCTATGTTGCTCAGTTTGCCATTCGACTGACCTCTGCCTGTTCCTGACTATGATTCTCGCTCTTCGTGTTTGCCTCAGCCTGCAGTTTGCGACACCCCCGTTCTCTCCTGTGCTTGTATCCATAAGTGCCTGCTGTCAGTAATGGCGTTGGGAGTGACAGCTCGAAACAAACTACAAACATGGCTTCTCAAAACTACAACTCCCAAGAACCACAGCGCCCTCTATCACCTGCTTATTAATTACACCTGTCTCTCATTTGAGTCATCAGCCCAGTTACTTAAGCCTCTCTCACACTCTCCCGAGTTGCAAAGTATTGTTCAGTGTTCACTCCTGTTGTACCGAGCCGTTTACCTTCTGCCTGCTTTCTAGTTATTTCCACCCCTGTTCTCGTTTTCTCTACCTCGTTCTCTCGTCCTGCCTACATTGCTCTGTTTGCCGATCGACCGACCCTTGCCTGTATTTTCACTACAATTCTCATCCTGTGATTTGGCTTTGTTCCCAGTTTGCTTCTCCCACTCTCCCCTGCACATACATCCGTAAGTGCCTGTGTAGCACCGCTATCAATTCCCCAATACTCGAGAAGCTACTGGACCAGTTCTAGGTTCTATTAGAGTGGGGTAGACAAGTGAGAGTTAGACCAGAAACCAGGGATTGCAAATGGAAATGCCGGCATTTTACTGAATATAAAACAGAACATACAGAAATGAAAACATACCGTCTCAAATTCCTGCAGGCAATAGAAAGTACCAACTCACTCTTCTCACACAAAGTTGTCTCACTGAAATGAAGTATAATTCAGTTAGATAATCTATCTAAGATGGATGAATTTATAAAGTTCTCCCTCTCCTTTTGAATTTTAATCTGATTTCTATGTTTTAGACCGGTCTGTAAACGATTATCTTTAACGTTACGTGGTTATTGAACTGCACCTATTTAATCCTATTATTACAACAGGTTAACTCTTTTGTTCCCTCTAGGAGCAATTCACCAATATCACAGTTCTAAGCACAACCAAATGAACCTTATTTGTACCCAAAATCATAACAGAGGAATGAAGTAAACTTGTTAACGAATGGAAAACATCACATACTTCAGAAAAAGTGATAATGGGCGGAGACTTTAACATAGCCCCTGATTCATGGTTAGATCGAATACCTCACAGGAATCCACAACCTGTTTACAGCCACATTATACTGAATTTATCAACAACGAATGTAATTTATTTTTGGAGGTCATCAAACCCAACTTGTATTCAATATACATGGTTTAATGCTGCAGGAAACGGTCAGTGTTCGAGACTAGATTACTGGCTTATCTCTTGTGAGCTGTATAATGATATTTTAGATTGTGAAATTTCAGCCTCTCCGCTCACAAACCATTGTACGATTAGTCCAAACCTATTCACGTCTAAGCAAAATAAGATCCTTCCTAATATCTGGAAATTTAATCACGACTTATTACAGAACGGTGAATTTTGTGATCAGGTGAAGTCTCTTATTTTGGAGGTTGAAGAGTTAGACATGTCTGATAGGAGTAAATGGGAATGGTTTAAGTTTAACAGGGGTGGGCAAACTTTTTGGCTCAGGGGCCACATTGACTTTTGAAATTTGTCAGGCGGGCCGGGCCAGCACCAAATTCATACATATCAAACATAAACCGGAAAAGCTTTAGTGTTATTGTAAGGCCTTCACTGACAGAGACCCAAATGCAGATCAGATTGACATTTATTTTAGTTCTCAGTCAACAAAGGCAGAGCAGAAAAATGTTTGCAGTTCAATAGATTGGCACTGGATCCATCCAGAACTGTAACACACACACACACACACACACACACACACGTGACAGTAAGAAAAGTAGCACACTTAATTCTTAAATTACATCTTTGAGCTGCCAGGATGAGTAGGATGCCAGTGTATTTGTATATTTGTATCATTTTATACATACAACTAAATTGCATATCATTAAATTGAACTAAATTACATATCAGTACATATCATTTTTGTACATTTCACTGAACTCGTAGATTTACACCTGAGTGTTTTTTTTAACCATCCACTTCCAGCCTGCCAGTACAACCAACCACCATTAGTAGGAGAGGTACCACACCATTCCAAAATGTTTGCAGTTCAACAGTTTGGGTACCACACCATGCCAACATGTTTGCAGTTCAATGGTTTGGCACTGGATCCATCCAGCCCACAAAATCAAACAAAACAGCTCAAGAAAGCAAAAAACTCCAAACTGGTTTTCAGGTTCAAAGTCACTCACTGAAATATTTCCAGTCCTCAAAAAATCAAAACACAGGTTCCAAACAGGTTTTCATATTCCAAAATGCCACTCATAGATCAGAATAACCTCCACAGGCAAAAGTCCAGGAACAGATATAAGCAGAAGCAAGGTCAGCTGCTCATAATACACCTATAATAGCAGACAGGGACATAAATGAGGGGCGGAGCAGACATCCAAAAGCACATGGTACTTAAAAACAAACACCAGCACTACAGCAGCCACCCACGACAACCAAAATTACTAAGAGTTACACTTTTTATATTATTATGTCTGTAAACATGTGACTACCATCTGATGACAGCTCCAACATAGTTTTAAAAAGAGAAAGGGTTAATACTCACATTCACTCAGCAACCGCTGAGCTGTATTCGTCCATTCTTGCGCTGACTGGTTGTTAGCATAATTAGCATGCTTGGAGGAAAAGTGCCGTTTGATGTTATATTCCTTTAAAACTGCAACGGTTTCTTTGCAAATAAGGCATACAGCCTTTGATCGGACTTCAGCAAAAAATATTCAGTTGTCCATTCTTTATTGAGCACCCTGCACTCACTGTCCACTTTTCTTTTTTTAGGACCACTCATTGTAAAGTTTTATCCTGTGTTCTTGAGATCATCAGTGGCACGGGCGCCAGCACAGGCGTAACTTTAATAAGGACAGGTGGGGACATGTCCCCACCAACTTTGACAGGGCAGGGGACAGTCCCCACCAACATTTCACGCCTTTTCCGAACGTTTAGAGACACGCGCGACTGTTTTCCCCCGTTTTATCCCATGAATGACAAGCCCCGCTGTTGCCGCCGCTTAGCTGCTGTTTTGAGAGCTGTAACCTGATTGGCGGCAGCTCTCTGCTATGTGTGTAGCAACCAACGACTCATTGGACCAAACTGGACAATGTGAACATTAAAGACATTTGTCAGCAGTTTGTGGAAGTAAGTGACAGGAGAAGGAAGGTGTTTGGTACTTTTAAATGAATACTGTGGTGCATAGTCTTACATGGAGGGCAAGGGAAGTTTCATTTTTTTGTTTATTTTTAATTATTATTATTTTTTAAATAACTGTAAACTGGAGGCTTTTTTTTTTTTTACATTATTGTGATGTTCGTCCCTAATGTTGAGATGTTCGTTTCTTTTTGAAATGTTTTAAATTTTGTAATAATTTGAATTGAATTGTTTGACTTGCAAATGCATTTTGTGGTTTGCACAAATTACACAGATTATAAAATCACCTAGATTTCCTTTATATGTAAGATTATATTATTAATTTGTGCCTTGTTGAAACTGCTACACCTGTTTCTTCCCAGACCTGGTGTAATCCTGGTTTAGTCCAGGTATAATCTAGTTTATTATTATATTAATTCTAGTTTAGTTTGCTCGTTTGTGGTTTAGCCTTGGTTTAGTCCTGATGTGATCCGTGTTTGCCCTGGCTGAAACATTGAAGTTCTGGTTTAGACCTGGCTCGTGTATAGTCCTGGTTTAGTTTTGAGTAGTCCTGTTTATGTGCTATCCCTTACCCCTTAGTTTGTATCTGTTTTGACTGAGCATTGTTGGTGGCCCTATTGTTTTTTTTGTGACACTAGAATCAACAATAAAAAGATGGCAATGAATGTTTTAAGATGATACTGTTTATTGTGTATTTTTTCATATAGCGGTTGTACTGCAGGACACAAGTCCTTCCACAGAATCTAGTAATAATGTGTAATGTGTATATAGTTCATATGTAAAGTATGTTCAATCAACCAGTGTGCAAGAGAGTATTTGGTAGGTGTATTTTACCACCTTTTACCCATCAGAGTGCATCAGATTGCTTTATTTATGTGTGAAGATTCACAAAATTTTCTGGGGCAGGATCCCCCCCAGTTCTACATTTGTTTGGTCCATCATGTTTCCAGCCTTTCACTGCATACCCATTGACAGCCTGCCCTGAAATGGTTTTCATAAAAGTAGTGAGGCCATAGTACGCATCTCAAAATGCATCAAAATTAAGCCTTAAAACGGGATCTTTCTAAATTTTCTCCAGGGGGACCATGCCCCCTGACCCCCCTTGAAGGGAAGTATCGTGCCTGGAAATGTCCCCACCAACTTTGAACACAAAGTTACGCCCTTGGGCGCCAGAACGACTTCCATGGCACGCGCTGCACCACTCTGCAAATGTAATCTCGCGTGAATATGACTGACTGGAAAGACGGATCTCTAGAACACCTGTCTACGTGATAACACTGACGCTTATAGTTTATAGATCTGCTCAATCGTGTTTATATGATTGTCTTCCGCAGGCCGGATTAAAAACGCCAACGGGCCAGATGTGGCCCGCAGGTCGTAGTTTGCCCACCTCTGAAGTTTAAGGTCAAACAAATAGCAATTGGCATGGGTAAAAAACTTTCACGTATAAGGAGACAAGAACAAAAGGATCTGATTGATAAAATTAATACATTAGTAAATAACACACAACTATCCTTAGAAAACATTTCAGAATTACAGTCACTGCAGTCTCAACTAGACGAAATGTACACAATAAAGGCAAATGGAGCTTCCGCTCAATCAAGAGCTGGATGGATCGAACAGGGTGAAAAAAGTTCATCGTATTTCTTCAGACTTGAAAAACAAAGACAAGCTAAGAAAAAAATGAGTAAGCTTATGACCAATGATAATATAATAGAAGATCAGAAATGAGTACAGGATGAAATTTGGCTCGTTTATTGTATACACTTGATGAGGAATGAACTATAACAGAAATTGAAATTACATTAAAACAAATGAAAAATGGTAAATCACCAGGAATCGATGGCTTAACATCTGAATTTTTAAAATACTTTTGGGTGGATATTAAAAAAAAATATTATATAGAGCATTTTTAGAATGCATTCACAAAGGAAGTTTATCCCTGACGATGAAGACAGGCTTAATAACCTTGCTACCAAAACCCAAAAAAGACTTCTTGTTGCTAGACAATTGGAGACCTATAACCTTACTATGCAATGATTATAAATTACTTGCCTTAGTATCTGCTAATCGTCTAAAGCATGGACTTGTAAAACTTGTAGACGAATATCAATCAGCCTTCATGAAGGGAAGACATATTCAAAACCACGTCCGACTGATTCTGGATATGATTGATTACCAATCAATTATTCAATTTAAGATTTTATGTGGAATCAGACAAGGCTGTCCAACTTCACCAAAATTATTTATGTCCACAAATGCGAGCGTACTTAACCTTGTGGAATAATAGAACCATTACTATTAATAGGAAGACTTTATTTCAACAAGAATGGAATGATAAAGTTTTAGATGTTACTGATCTAATGGATGAAAATGGACATTTAATGCAATTTAATTCGTTTTTAAAAATTTTCATTTAAAATGTGTCTATAGAGAATTTAATCACATTTGTAGAGCTATTCCACCTCCCTTAAGGTTCACGATAAAAAATACCCTTGAATATTCAAAGGTGTCGGTCAAACTGCCTGAATTGAACATTGGTGAAGTGGAAGTTGGTGAAAGAAAATCTAATAACAAAGGAATTAGAAATGTTTTAAAATGGAAGCTATTCCCTGATTTAATAAAATAAAAGTAAGAATAACTGACGATGGGGGAACGCTAACAAATACACATTGTAGTTATCTTAGACGGCCAATTTCACCCACAGTGAAAGAAATTCAGTTTAAAATACTGAACAATATTTATCCAGCTGCTGAAACTCTCAGGAAAAGGTTGAATTTGCTTCTGTCTGAAAATGAGTTCAGCACAGAAACTCCATCACTGGGGGAAACTTTATTCTCCTGTGCTCTTATCTTTTATTCTGCAAAGCTTTGATTGTAATATTTGAATAAAAATCCCAAACTCACAGATAAACCTGGATTTATAAGGTTCTATCTGCGGGCCAATCATCATCCAGGCTGAATATGGGATGAACACGACATCGGCAGCCTGAACCGATCATGTACTGGATGTTCTAATGGAGTTTAAATATTGTTCAATGTTTTACAATCAAATCTCAGGGTTTAGAAACAACTTCAGATTTGAAAAAGTGAATGTGGATTTTACATCTTAGAACACAAGCAGAAAAATCAAATTCATTCCAAAAGTGATGTTTTATTTTTATATAGTGTGACCTGAACAGGTTTAAAATGTTGTTCTTTTCTGGCTTTATTACTGTTTATTAGTTATTTAATGAGACGCTGCTTAATATGAAACAAACACAACTTTATAATACAAAGGTCATGAGATCATTTTTTTTTTTAATTTGACGAGTTTCTTGTCTGACAGTTAATTTTTAACATTTCCTTTTGAATTATTTTAAATTATTCATCTGTTTTAATTTAAATATTAAAATGAGTGTTTTTGTGCAGCTGGATTGTGTTCTAGTGAAACAGACGACTGAGCAACAACGTGGCAACGTGCAGGAATTTTACAGAAAACACTACACACTTTTATTCTGGATCACACAATCTCACTGTAGAACCAGAAAACCAGTAGATCTCAAACCCAGCGTATAGAGTCTGAGTGAATGTGGTGTGGACTCTGTGGAGGAGCTTCATCGTGTCAGAGACGCTGTAGAAGGACAGAGTTCCTGCACTGTGATCCACATACACTCCTATTCTGGAGGCTGATGGAACTCTGAGATCAGTCCCAATGCTGTTGTGATAGAAAGAGAGAGAAGAAGAAGAACAGTACAGACTCCAGGACTGATTGTTGCATCCAAACCGACACTTATTACCCCGTCCTTTCCTGCTGATGTCTTTATATGAGACTGATATGGACACACTATCATCACCGCTCCGCTCCACCTCCCAGTAACAGCGTCCACACACACTCTCCTTACACAACACCTGAAGCCAGTAATCAAATCTCTCTGGATGATCAGAGTAACGCTGCGCTCTCTCACTCCATCTCACCGCTCTGTTCTTCTCAGACAGAATGAGGCGACAATGTGCCGTGTTGGGATCCAGAGTCAGATAACAGAAATCTAAAATAAAAGAGAAAAACAAACTGAACAATGTGAACATGAATATCCGCGCTGGGGGCGTGGTCACGAAAATAGCAGTTCGGTTGCAGTGGAAACTTTTCTCTGTAGAACCCTGTCACTCCCCCCTCCCCCCACTCTGGGCTCAAGAACACAACAAAAAGGCAATAATATAACAACTAATCAGAATTCAGATACAACAACCAATCAGAATTCAGATACATTCTGTTCCCAAGTAAAACAGTGTTGCCAGATTGGGCGGTTTTGACGTTATTTCGGCGGGTTTTTATCAGATGTTTATAAACATTTCGCACGAATGTTCTGTGTGAGAATGCAGCCAGAGACACTTCTACAGCCTTAGAAGGACTTTGATGCAGCGCATTCTATGCACTATCTCCGTCCACTAGTCTACATCCAATCCAATCCATATTAAACACTTCTGTGACCCAATCAGAGATCGCGGGCATCACACGACACAAAGACCTAGTTTACCCAGCACCCCTTAGGTATTTTAAACAACCAAAATCCAGCATTGGCCTAAATTAATCATTAACAATAAACATTAATCTCATTAAGTATTATTTAAACAAAAGTCGATGTAACTGTAAGACTAATATGAATGTGTGTAATGTAGTGCAGAAACTGAACTCATAAACTAGTAAATAAGAATGACGCAATCCATTCTCCATTTTCTCTTCTCATGTTACATTCAGCCATGCATCGCAGCCTCACTTTTTTTTAATTGAAGTATATAAAACAGGTACAATCTAACAAATCCACAAAAATCAGGATAACAGATGAAGAAAATACATGGATGTAGACAAAACTAAATTAAGCAGAATAACTAGGCCTATAAAATTAATAAAACAAACAGGATAAAAAGATAAATAAATAAAAAATAAATAACCTCAGCAATGCAGATGTTAGATATGCATCGTAGCCACTGGCGGCTCGTTAGTAGGGGCAATTTGGGCGACGCACTCCCAAACAGGGAGATTTTTTTTTTTAATTTACTCCTACTACCACGGCAACAGTAATGTCATCGTCCAATCAGGCTAAGGTTGCGCCTGGTGTAGCCACGCCTTTTTGGTGCGATTTCTGTCAGGTTCAGATTTGCCCCAAATCTCCCATTGACAGTAATGGTACGTACGTTTTTTTTTTTCGAAAAATCATGCTCCCAATGCATTTTCTATTAGGTTTTATGTGCTCGCACAAGCAGCGTGCTTACGTCATACACCTGTTGCGCGGGAAATGTGTGAACATTCTATGAAGATGGCGAGTGTTGAGTGCAACAATACAATAGCGTCTCTGAAAGAAGTTCCCTTTAGTCGTCATGCCAATGAGAAGAAAACGGCAATCAAACAGCTAGGACCTCCTAGACCGAATTTAAACATCAAGCAAGTGTCTACGAAGGGGGAGAAGACCTACTCAAAGAACTGGTACCACTAGAAAACTTGGCTAGCTGGCTGTGATATAGTCAATGCTCTTTTTTGCTACCCTTGTGTTCTCTTCCACCCTGGAAGTAGCACAGCAGACGGTACAGCGTGGACCATAAACGGAGTTACAGATATGCATCATTTCTCCGAGAACGTGAAGAAGCACGAGAATTCAAAGATTCACATGGACAGCTGTCTGAAATTTTCAGCCTTTGGGAGAGTAAACATTGCCATACAGCTGGATGAGGGGTATCGGCTAGCAGTTTGTCGTCACAATGATGGTGAGCAAGAACCGACACATACTCAATCGGCTCATTCAGTGTGTGAAGTTTTGCGGGGTTTTCGACATTTATGGTCCGTGTAGACATAACGGGGGAAAACTGCCCCCCCTGAAAAAAAAATTCAGGAACTGCCACTGATCGTAGCCTAACATAGCCTACATAACATTCTGCGTCTGCGCCACCTACTGGTGCATGTAGGATTCAGAACACAGCAGATGATTGCAGAGTTATAATCTGATTGAACCACATGGAGCCGAGTACCAGACAGCAGATTCTTCACCTCCAGCACTGACGGGCTCATGCTGCTATTTGTTCGATTTACAAATAGTATACTGGACTTTAGCTGCATATTTTTACTTTACAAGATAGGCATCAAGTACATTTTACATTTTGGGCGGTTTTAAGTGCATGTTGGCGGGTTTTGAACATATTTTGGGCTGGAAAATGTCAGCAGTATCTGGCAACCCTGAAGTAAAATTGGAACCTGTCAAAGTTCTCGAGCCCTCGTGCTGTTTTACCGTTAGATCAATCACATATCAGCTTAAACTAGCATTCTAAAACTAGTTAAAGATCCCACAGAAGAGAGCGACTCCCCCTGCCAGCCTCATGGAACGCAGTGTTTAAGGCTCCGGATGGGTTTTATTTCCATTTATGAGGGAAAGGAACATACACCCTCCCGACAGTCAGTGCGCTATTCGCTTGGAAAACACATTTGCAAATTGGTAGAATGAGTTCATCATCACATGCAAGATTTGCAGTTAATCAAATGGATTTCATATTATTATTATTATTATTATTCATGAATTACTACAGTTCTGAACTTCAAATGTTAAAAGTCTGGCCTTTGGAGAGACGATGGAGACTCTTTTGGTGGAACACAACGGAGCAAAATATTGTGACCCTCTCATGTTGACCTGAAGTTGGCAGCACTGGGGGTTGGCATTGGGTTTTTGTCCCCACCAATGTTAATACCAAACCTACGCCCTTGCCTACATGTTATCTCGTTCTAATTGTTGTGACTTTTATCCAAATGACAGCTGGCAATACGTTGTTACTTTGCACTTTTTGTTGATCTGGGTACTAATCTTTGAGAAACTGGATTGGCAGAATGTTGCCTGTGAAGAAAAGAATGTCTTTTTATTACCCTGCGCCAAGTTAATATTCACTTCAGTGCAATTTTTAAGAGCAATAAATTGTATTTTATTTGTTTTTGTTGTGAGTGGTTTTGTTTGATTGTTGTTTTATTTCTTTAGCTTATTTATTTAGATTATTTTTTACATTCCACTGCTGAATTGAATAAGTTGACTTCATTAAAAAGTTTACTGTTCTATGAAAGGGTGTATTTGCATGATCATTATTATTTTACTAGTGGCATAAAATTGTCTTGAAAAGTCATCAACAATAATATCGTTTATCACAATAATTTCTGAGACAATATATCATCCAACAAAATTTGTTATTGTGACAGGCCTAGAAGTGTGTGTGTGTGTGTGTGTGTTAGATGTACATTTCAGAAAGTCTTCTCTGCTCTGTGGTTCTGGTTCTGAAATGATCTGAACTGCTGCAGCTATGGAGAGAAAAATAGAAACATGAGTTTGTGTAAAAGATGGAAAGAGTTTAAAGTGATCCAGTCAGTTTATTCATTTTAAATCAGTGTTTTAGTTCAAAGTGTCGGGTGAATAAAGTGTCTGCAGAAAAGAAAGCAGGAGCATCGCTAAGAAATAACACATCACTGTGTTTCTCCAGCAGGAACAGCTCCTCTTACCATGTGGAGGGATTTTGTTGAATTCCTCCTCACAGAATTCCTCGAGTCTCTTTTTCAGATCTGAGAGAGAATTCCTCACGCCATCAAATGAGAGATGTTGATGGACAGTGACGCTGGATGTATGAAATGATGGTCTGTCCCATGGAGGAGAGCGACGTCCAGAAGCTAAAACCTACAGAAAGCAAATGAAATGTAAAACCCACTTGTGATGTCAGACAGGGACATTTATTGTTCCCTTAATGAGAGGTGTTTTAGAGAGTGTGTGAGGAACAGCTGGCTCTGTAGATCAGACAGTGAGTGTTACCTGGAGGAAATGGATGTGATCGTGTGTGTGTGTGAAAGCTGCTCCAGCTCAGTGACTCTCCTCTGAAGATCAGCAATCTCCTGCTCCAGTTGCTCCAGGAGTCGTTCAGCTCGACTCAGTTCAGCCTTCTCCTGATCTCTGATCAGCTCCGTCACCTCCCAGCGCTTTTTCTCCATGGAGCTGATCAGCTCAGTAAAGATCCTCTCACTGACCTCCACTGCTGTCTGTGCACTGAGCTGTTAGGACACACACACACACAAGATGTAAAGCTCATCTATCATTCCCTCTCTTACTGGGACTGTAAATGACTCGTTGTCCATGTTGTGTGTGTTTCTAGGAGCAGCTCTGTCTCTGCTCACTGCTCACCTTTATAGTGTTCACAGCCTGTTTCAGCTCCTGCACCTTCTTCTGCTTCTCCTGGATTCTCTGCTGGGATTTCATCTGCTCCTCCTTTAACTCACTCTGAGGACAAATAAAATACATTCAGCTTTTTATACAGTACGAGCGAACTGGTTCCATATTAATGTCAGTTCAAAGTACATTCATGTTTCGCTCTGAAGGTTATGTACTGTGTGTGTGTGTTAGGGGTGGGCGATATGGGCAAAAAATAATATCTCGATATTTTTTAGGATTTTAACGATAACGATATTTTGACGATATTTTAAAAAAAACACTTGCTTAAAGATAACAATAATTACAATGACTAAAAGAATCATTGCAGTGACAAGTATTTAAGGAAAAGCCATATTTATTTTCTTAAACAACTTTAAATTAATAAAAATGAATAATTCAATTGACAGTTCGTAACGGCAGCAAACATTCTAATCAACCGTCTCTGACGGCAGTACAGGTCTGCAAATATCCTGCCTGTTCCACTGCCAACAACATGTCGATCTGAACCAACAGCTTTCCAATCATCTTGCAGCTTCGTGCTCCGCTGTCCCTCTCCTGCCGTTACAGAAGTACTGCGCCTGCGGAGTGTCAAAATAATCCACGAGAAAAGTGGATTTTAAAGCTTTTTCTGAGTCATGAGAACCAACCTAACACTCAAGTATAATCAACTTTTCATGGCGATTTCAATCATATGCTCTTCGCGACCGTTAATTTTCACAGAGTCCAGTATTGATATCTCCCCATTCATGTTCAGAGGGTCTGGGCTCACTAATCCGAAAAAGATGCCTGAAAGTGGCCGGCGAGTGACCGCATTTGTTTGTTTTTTTTTCCCCTCAAAAAAAAAAAACGTAAACTACAAGTCAAAGTTTTTCAGTATAACAATAATAAAGAAAAATGTGCTCAATTTAAAATGTATTGAAACTATTCGAAATCGGCTGATCGGGTCATTCAATATTATCCGTGAGTACAGAAACACTAGTAATAATTTCTGGATCATTGCTATAAACGTGGACTAATATTTCTTGGGAACCAATGGGTTAATGTCATGGAATGAACCAACCGACCAATCGCATTTTTTCTTCAAATGGTATCTGGGTAAATCAGCAGCTGTCTCAGCCAATCACATTTTATTGCTGGACAGGATCATATCACGACATCTTCCGGTAGATACCCGAAATCAGCTTTGTGCGTTGTAAGGCCAGCGGAGCAAAAAAAAAAAAAAAAACCTTTTAATATGCTGAGCAATGTTTGATACATTTTGGAAAGTTGTTTTGGTTGCTTTATAGGTTTCGTCACATCTGTGCTGCTCTCCTGGGTTGCTAGAAACAGTTGTGTTGCCCTGGCTTGGCGTATAAAATGTGTGCCCCCCCCAAAGCAATTCAAGGCCCGTCCGTCAGTCCGTGTCTGTCGCCGGGTCTGCTCCGCTCTGTATTGATTTTTGGCGGCTTAATTAAAAAAACTCGATAATGCAAAATTACACATCGTCAAAACAACATTCACGATGACATCGCAGACGATACATATCGCCCACCCCTAGTGTGTGTGTGTGTCTGTGTGTGTGTGTGTGTGTGTGAGAGAGAGAGAAATGTTCACTAACTGATCTGGGCTGGGTTTCCCGAAAGCCTCTTAAGGCCAAGAGAGTTTTAAATGACCTCTTAAGATCCATCATGAAGCTAACGTGGTTTTCCCGAACAACATCGTAGCACAAGTCGTCCTTTAGTTTGCTCGGAATTTACGAGAGACCCGGAGCACTCGTTCAAAACAAAGAGCGACTCGCTCGCTGCCGAATCCACAGAATGCGCATGCGGCTCTGAGGGACTCTCACAGTCAGCGGGGGAAACTGGGGTTGAATCTGCTGCTGGTGTTCAATTAGTTTTCTTCTACATTGCAAGCACATCGAGTTAATTATCAGAGGTGGACAGTAACGAAGTACATTTACTTGAGTTCTGTACTGAAGTACACTTTTTGAGTATCTGTACTTTACTTGATTATTTTTTGTGGAAACTTATGACTTTAACTTCACTCCATTTGAAAGACAAATATCGTACTTTTTACTCCACTACATTTCTATCAAGGTCCTCGTTACTCGTTACTATGAAGCAGCTTTGAAAGTGGATGTTTTTTTCTTTTCTAAAACGTGATTGGTTTTTCCGCAGGTGACACTGAGACAGTCTATCAGTAATCACTAGGGTCACGTCATGTCCATAGACTGGATAAAATCAAGATCAATGATTTCTCCGCAGCATTATTTAACACGATCAGTTGATGGCAGAATGGAAGGAGGCGGTTCTTCTGGGGAATGCACACACCCACGGTTCTATAGCTAGAACCCATGGTTCAGTTTTCTGAAAGGAATAAAGAGTCGTTTCATTTTAAATGTTTGCTTTGTTTGCCTAAAACGGAGCACATCACAGCCTACAAAAACTCCCCATCCGACCTGCAGAAGCATATTGAGGGATATAAACGTTTTATTCTATGCAGTCTGATTAGTCAAGTGACTTTCTGTGGATTTGCCTGCCAAGTTGCCCTAGTCTTATCCACATCTAATGTTTACACATAGTTAGTTAACTTGGACACTGTTAGTTATGTCTAATACGATTGCTTTTAGCAGCTACTAATGCCTATATCGGGGACGCGAACTGTCAAGACGCTCTTCGTCCTGTTGCTCTTTAGACTCCTTCTTACAAGTGAGTTTGGGAAAACCACACACAGAGACAACGTTCATTCCTTAAGAGAGTCTCTCAACTCTCTCTTTAGGTCTAAAGGGCAACGTTATCAGGAAACCCACCCCGAACCAGATTATGACCATCACTGAAGATAAATTTAACACTCTGTTCACCAGAACACAGACAATTTTAATCAGCTTTTACAGAATCCTTCTGATTGAGACACACATTGAAATTAAAGTTCAAATCATATCACTGACTAAAGCACCTGTTTCTAGATGGGAAACTATAATTAAGATGATTTAATTCTGGAAAGATTTCTAGTTCTCACCTGTTTCTCAGCTCCTTCTGCTGCGACTGAAACAGCGTCATGGTCTTTATGTTTCTCTAACATACACAAATAACAGATGCAGGTTTGATCAGTACGACAGTAGATCTCAATCAGCTTGTTATGTTCAGAGCAGATCTTCTCTTGGAGTTTTGCTGAGGCTTCAATTAATGTGTGTTTTTTCAAAGCAGGAACTTCAAGATGAGGTTTCAGATGAATTTCACAAAATGAAGTCAAACACATCATACAGGACTTGACGGCTTTGTGTTCTCTCCTGGTGCAGAAATCACATTCCACATCGCCAGGTCCAGCGTAACAGTGAGCAGGAGAAGCAGCTTGGACTTCAGTCTTCTTCAGTTTCTCCACCACTTCAGCCAGCATGTTGTTTCTGCGTAGAACAGGCCTTGTAGTGAAAGTGTCTCTGCACTGAGGACAGCTGTAGACGCCCTTCTGATCCTCCTGATCCCAGCAGCCATTAATACACACCTTACAGAAACTGTGACCACAGGAGATAGCCACCGGATCCTTCAGGAGATCCAGACACACTGGACACATGAACTGGTCCTGAGCTACTGAAATACTGGCCTCGGCCATTTTCCTGAAATCGCAATGAGAGAGAGAGAGAGAGAGAGAGAACAGTTTTGTTTTCTCTGAAATGATAAGTTACTTCCTGGTTCTGTGTGTTCAAGAGAAAGAGTGATAGAGAGAGGAGGAGCACAAACACAGAGAGATCATCAACACTCCTCTATTACCAATTTCATCTCCCTTCAGTGCAGAAATATAACCCCGATTCCAAAAAAGTTGGGACAAAGTACAAATTGTAAATAAAAACGGAATGCAATGATGTGGAAGTTTCAAAATTCCATATTTTATTCAGAATAGAACATAGATGACATATCAAATGTTTAAACTGATAAAATGTATCATTTAAAGAGAAAAATTAGGTGATTTTAAATTTCATGACAACAACACATCTCAAAAAAGTTGGGACAAGGCCATGTTTCCCACTGTGAGACATTCCCTTTTCTCTTTACAACAGTCTGCAAACGTCTGGGGACTGAGGAGACAAGCTGCTCAAGTTTAGGGATAGGAATGTTAACCCATTCTTGTCTAATGTAGGATTCTAGTTGCTCAACTGTCTTAGGTCTTTTTTGTCGTATCTTCCGTTTTATGATGCACCAAATGTTTTCTATGGGTGAAAGATCTGGACTGCAGGCTGGCCAGTTCAGTACCCGGACCCTTCTTCTACGCAGCCATGATGCTGTAATTGATGCAGTATGTGGTTTGGCATTGTCACGCTGGAAAATGCAAGGTCTTCCCTGAAAGAGACGTCGTCTGGATGGGAGCATATGTTGCTCTAGAACCTGGATATACCTTTCAGCATTGATGGTGTCTTTCCAGATGTGTAAGCTGCCCATGCCACACGCACTAATGCAACCCCATACCATCAGAGATGCAGGCTTCTGAACTGAGCGCTGATAACAACTTGGGTCGTCCTTCTCCTCTTTAGTCCGAATGACGCGGTGTCCCTGATTTCCATAAAGAACTTCAAATTTTGATTCGTCTGACCACAGAACAGTTTTCCACTTTGCCACAGTCCATTTTAAATGAGCCTTGGCCCAGAGAAGACGTCTGCGCTTCTGGATCGTGTTTAGATACGGCTGCTTCTTTGAACTATAGTTTTAGCTGGCAACGGCGGATGGCACAGTGAATTGTGTTCACAGATAATGTTCTCTGGAAATATTCCTGAGCCCATTTTGTGATTTCCAATACAGAAGCATGCCTGTATGTGATGCAGTGCCGTCTAAGGGCCCGAAGATCACGGGCACCCAGTATGGTTTTCCGGCCTTGACCCTTACGCACAGAGATTCTTCCAGATTCTCTGAATCTTTTGATGATATTATGCACTGTAGATGATTATATGTTCAAACTCTTTGCAATTTTACACTGTCGAACTCCTTTCTGATATTGCTCCACTATTTGTCAGTGCAGAATTAGGGGGATTGGTGATCCTCTTCCCATCTTTACTTCTGAGAGCCGCTGCCACTCCAAGATGCTCTTTTTATACCCAGTCATGCTAATGACCTATTGCCAATTGACCTAACGAGTTGCAATTTGGTCCTCCAGCTGTTCCTTTAACTTTTCCAGCCTCTTATTGCCCCTGTCCCAACTTTGAGACTTGTTGCTGTCATGAAATTTCAAAAAGTCTCACTTTCGACATTTGATATGTTGTCTATGTTCCATTGTGAATACAATATCAGTTTTTGAGATTTGTAAATTATTGCATTCCGGTTTTATTTACAATTTGTCCCAACTTTTTTGGAATCGGGGTTGTATAACCCATGTACTGTAGCTGCACTGATTAGGATTAATTTCATGAAATACTCACAGAATGGATCTTAATTTTCTGGACTTTTCCACCTACTGACACCTCAAGCACAACTTTCAGCCTTGTTGATAAATTAGTTTGTAGCCCACTTCTCACCATTACCGCAGAGAGGGGCCCTGGGTTCGTAAAGCAGCTAGTTTAACTTAAAATAAAGCCCCTTGTAATCATAGTTTTACAACAACTGAATGATGGGCAGCTACATTACTCACCTTTGCCCTTAGGGTGTCTAAGAAATATACAAACTTTAAGGAAATAACCAGTCAATTATTTATTTAGCTTTTAATATGAGTTCACAACATAAAAACCCTATCTGACAAAAAAATAAAAATTAAATAAAAACTTGTCTTTCTTCGTCTATTTAAATCACAAAAATCAAAATCACAAAGATCTGCTTTCAGTCAACAAAATTATACTCCTTTAAGTTTCAGTGAAAATGATCAAATACCCTTTAAGTTGGACAATACCTTTAAGTACCACGAATAATATGTTTAATGTATCACTAGTGCCTTTAAAAGTTAGAGAATACCCTTTAAAGTAGAGCAAATAACTGAAACCCTCGCCTGCAGTGCAGCTGAGAGCAGCAGTTTCCCCGGTCCCGGTCCCGAGGACAGGCGATGATGCAGCACAGGCAGCCAGAATGGAGGGGAGCAGGTGAGAAGGCGGTGGAGTCTCTTCCAGGCAGCCCGCGAACACGTCCGGGCGAGACGAGTCCCACGCAGATCAGCAGCGGTCAGGATGGATCCCCGGGTCCCGCGCTGAGACCGCGAGGCAGTCCATAGGAGCCGGTTAGCTGCTCTCGGCTAAGTGTATTCACTGTGCTAGCGGATGCTAATAACCCGCTCTGGATTAGCTTAGCGGCTATGCTAAACTACAACTGCAGCTCCAAACAGAAAGCTCCGAGCAGAAAGTCTCTGGCTGCACCCAGCAGGCGCAGCTCCGATATCCAGGTCAAGAATGGCGAGCAGACAGACAGTCTCTGAGAACCGAAACTACACACTCTGTCTCTGAAACAAAAAGCTCACACTCGCCATCAGGCATCTCCGCCCTCTCTCTCTCTCTCTCTCCCCTCGTGGTCAGTGTTGCCAGATTTGGTTGAGCGATTTCCGCCCAATCACGTTCTAAAACCCGCCCACTTAAAGGTGGGGTATGAGATTTTGGAATAACGGTTCCCGCAAGCCATAGTTTGAAAAGAAACCCGCCCGCCCTCGCCATGCTCCACCCCCCGCGTCTCCACCCCCCTCCCCCTTATAAAGCCTGAGAAAATCAGCCTGATGCCATGTACACACGTAGCCGGGTATTTTTAAAACTGAACATTCCCCCCCCCCTCCGTTTATAAAAATGTTTTATCCACACCACCTCGTCTTCGAAAAAAATCCCTTCCACACATAACCGAACATCTGCGTTTTCAATCACATTCATAAGCATTCCAAACCTGTAGATGGCTATTTCCCCAAATCCTACCCCCTAATCACATCGCCTGTGCTCTTGGAGCAGTGGTTGGGCTTCTAAAATTAAACATGTAAATAGCACCTGCACAATAATTAACGCTTTCAAGGCCCTACTCCGATCCATTACTCTTTAGCTAGCCGCACACTACGCCGATTTTCAGCGTACCGAGCCAACTGAAGTCGCGAGTCAGGCGTAAAGACTAGTTTTCGATGGTACCGACTCATCTCACAGCCGATTCGAAAAACTAATCGGGAGCCAGACTGATCGGCGAGAGTCGCTAGCAATAGCCAATCATATCTTTCGCATATAACACGTGACATCATTAAACACAATTTCTAGCGCGAGAAATACGTGTTGGTAGCACCTAATGCAGGTATATACTGTAATTCCATAGACTGAAGCTTTATCCATAGACACAGTGGGCTGGAAAGCCACTCTGCTCAAGTTGTGTGGCTGAATTCCAAATCGCTTTAACTCCCCTATATAAGTGCACTATTTAAGGTTGGAAATAATAGCTCATGCAGCCTAGATAGTGCGCTACATATTCCATGTTGTCATTTGTAATTCAGCCTGTAGCATCTTCAAGTGTTGGATTTAACAGTAACTATATCCAATAGCCAATCACAAAGCTATTAAGTTGTCACATGTCGCTTCAATCGCGACTGCACTCGTCAACAGTCGGGGGATATGTGCGTGCCCTGTCGGGAGTCGGCTCTGAAATGGGTCGGTTCGGTACCGCGTGGATCGCCGTAGTGTGCGGCTAGCTTAAGTCCATGCTTAATCTGGCTTCTGCAGTAAACAAAGGTCGCACGTTTGACGTCAGGGCAGATTTGTTGTCATTTTTTTGGCGCAGACTGTGACGTTCTAAAACGCAAACCTCCGGTTATCTCTGTCTACACGAAAAGGCATACACAGAGTTTTCAAAAATCTTCACTTTGCCCGGAGTTTTTTTAAATATTCGTTTTTGATGTGTTTTCATGTGGATGACAGGCCAAAACGTAGAAAAATATCTTCGATTTAGCAGATACCCGGCTACGTGTGGACGGGGTCTTAATAACAGGTGTATTGGTGGGACATGGCGATTCATTTCCCCCAGTTCGTTCATGTCGGTCAGTTCAGCAAAGAAATTCATTCGTTCACTCGTTCATTTTGATGATGTCACACCAAAGCGGCACAACAATGGCTATCGTCCGAAGTTTAGTTCATCTTGAGTGAACGAGAGGCGGCAGAGGTGCCATCCACAATAGATTTTCATACACTACAATGTGCTTGAGAAAAAGATGGAAGAAAAACATTATCCTAGCATTATCTGAAAAAGACTACATAAATAAAGCTCTGAAAGTTAATTAAATGTAGATGAGAATAAAGCTGTTTTTATATTTATTACATTTATTTTAGTAGAGCCATGGTCTGCCGGCTATGCAGTTGTTCTCTCAAACCCATTAAGCAAAAAAAAAAAAAAAAAATGCTTATTTAACAGTCTGCACAGATCAAAATGCAAGTTGGACGCCCTTCTGCTACTGAACAGATCCTGCTGATTCGCCAACGACCGAGATTCAGCGACCGCCCTGCTGCCAGCGAGCAGAGACTGCTGATTCGCGAACGACCGAGAACGAGAGGCAGCGCGAACTAGTTCTAGTCGTTCACTTCGAAGACTCGTTCAAAAAGAACGGTTCGTTCGTGAACGACACACCACTAAACGGGTGTCTATTGCGTTACACACCAGTGGAGCAGAGTGTAGAGAGCTTGGAAAAATAGCTCAAACTTTCTCATTTAAACTGTGTTTTCAGCAGTGATGTGCGTGAACGAGTTCAAAAGAACGCATTCACTGAACACGCTCATTTTTTCATGAACTTTGAACTGAACGCAACACATGTTTTAATAAAGAACTTGAACGTGAATTTGTTCACATTATGTGTCATGAACGGCAGACATCACTGTAAATGAACGTTGGAATTTGTTTTCCCTTGATAACTCGAGTGGCATTTGTTTTCTCTTTTGAAACGCAACGAGAGAAAGTCTCCCCCTCCTGTATTCTCGCAGCCGGTGCTGCTCAAATCATGTATCACACCAGACAGAAATGGCTTTGACATTGTGTGCGCAATGCATTGCGGGGAACGTAGTGTCCGGCCGAGAATAGTTGAATAACATACTGGCTTCCGCACTACGTTACCCATGATGAATTGCAGCAGGGCGGGGTAGGCGTAGCAGGCAACGATGAGAGCGAGGAGGAAAATGGGCTGGAGCGAGAGAAGGAGTGTGTGAGAGACCAATGACGAGAGAGAGAGAAAGCGCTGCAATTTAAAAAAATGGCTAGTGGAAGTGATGGCACGGAGAGCACAGACACTGATTATGAACATTTAAGACAATTTTACACACTGTCACACCAAGACCCCGACGGCAAAAACCTTACCTTTCTGTGTAAGATATGTCCACCTGCTCAGAAAAAACAAATAAGGACTTCAACAACTTCGTTCTCGAATTTGAAACGACACATCGAGTTGAAGCACCCATCCAGCGTTAATGCATATATGCACGTCCTCGAGGGTCAAAAGGGAGGAAAGGCAAAGAAGACACCCTCCCCCTGCCAACCCCCCCAAACGCAAATTACACTGCCAGCTGCCTTCAAGAGGTCCGTGATCTCCCAGGAGCAGGTAGATAAACTGATTATCGACTACATTGTGGAAGATTTACAACCTCTAAGCAAAGTTGAGAAACCCTCGTTCATCAGACTAGTGACAGGTTTGCAACCAACCAGACATGTGCCTTCAAGAAAGCAAGTGCAGGGACTGCTGAACAGAGAATTTATGGAGGTTATTAATAAATTAAAAAGTGAACTTGCCGAGCTTGATTTTGTTTGCACAACAGCTGATTGCTGGTCAGCTGTCAACAAGGGATTCATGGGCATTACAGTTCATTACAGTTCATTGTGTGTGTGTGTGTGTGGGTCAGTTTTCAGTTTGTACCAGTGTAACCATGTTCCTGTTTTGAACAGATAGACCACGTCCCCAACACTGAATAGAAATGGTCACCAAATACTGTTTGAAAGTTACCTAAAGTTAACCTAGTTGCATTAAGTTATCTTACAGTTACATCTTAAAATCACTCTATCAACCATAAAGATATGCAGTTTCCTTAAAAATAGTTTTTTGTGCCTTTGAGCATCTTGTAACAGTTTTGCCTTCATTGCCTTCATTCAAGAGTTTTGCTCATTTCATACACACACACACACACACACACACATTATATAATATATATCAAATAATTTATATATCTATATATTAAACTATATATTATTTACTTCTTTAATTAAATGCTGGTATATTTCATTGCACTAAGTATAGAACTGGTCTACCTTGTCTGTACTGTTGCAAGTTTCATCACCTGGTAAAAAACCCACAATTGCAGTGTCATGAGCAAATGTCTACAGTAGGGCTTTGACCTTGGCCCAAAAATCATATTCGAAGTTCGTTTGGAAATTAATCTAGACATTCGAATAGTATTCGAACTTTTATTAATTATATTATTCTTAAATGCCTCACTAACACCTCGGCATCAAAATTAAATATGATATTCAGTCCACCAGGGGGCAGTGTTCAGTCAATGTCAATAAGATTACGTGCAGGAAATATGAAATATTCAGGCGTGTTTTTACAACCACTACTAATGAAACGTGCAGTGTCGTAGTATACCGGCTGACACTTTTAACATTACATAATCCACAAACTTCGTCGTTTGTCCGTTGCCTTTGTGTGAAACGCTGTTCCTTCGGTTTCCTGGTTGCTTGTACTGATGAAAGCCTCTAAACCAGGGGTGTCAAACCTGATCCATAAAGGGCCTTGTGGCTGCAGGTTTTCATTCCAGCCATGCAGCAGCACACCTGACTTGGCTCATTCAATCAACTGAACTGTCTTCACACAGTCAAATACTTGCAGCCACACCCACCCTTGATTAAAGGGTGGGTGTGTCAGTTGATTGAATAAGCCAAATCAGGGTGCTGCTGCATGGCTGGAATGAAAACCTGCAGCCACACGGCCCTTTATGGATCAGGTTTGACACCCCTGCTCTAAACTGTAGCCTCACTGACAATCAAAGGGGAACGTTTACAAAATGAGCAGGTGCTGCTAGGCCTACACCTAATCTGTGAGTTTATAACACTGCCGTTCCGAGCCCATTCATGTTGGCTTTTGAGAATGTTTGTTTTGAATGAGACCGGTGTCAGCTGTCATGTCACTGCTTCCTGCTCGCGTCTCTGATTCACAATTCAAACAAACACGGACACGATATGTTATAAGATCACAGATTAGTTTTACGTGCTCACTTCGTTAACTTATGAACTTCATGGTATGTAAATTCCACCATGTGTAGGCTAAATTAATTTAGGCCTATAGGCTACTTGCGCAAGTAAGCTAATAATTTATTTTTAATTTTTTTTAGCAACTATCCAAAGTTGACAAAAATAACAGCACATGAAAGCATTACTGCGCAGTGTTGCATAGTCTACGTTAGTAATTTCATTTATGTTATAACATCAGGTGTACAAAAACCAACCAAATATCTGCAGAAAAAAAACAAACACCGATATTTTCAGAAGAAAAAGTCACATTTTATATTGCATTTAATCACATCAGCAGTTACATTACACTTCATTTATTGTAGGCCTATGTTGTACTTAATAAAGTCAGACTCTGTCCAATCTCGCAAAAATGACTGACTTCTGATGAGGAAATGAAAAATATTAGAGTTAATATTAGGAATTAGAGTGTCTATCTTCACCTGCCGGCGTATCACAGACCCCTCTCGCAGCCCCCTCTCACCTTCTAGCGCTCCCGCGTGCAATGTCTTCAAGTGGGCCCTCAAGTTTGAAGTTGTTGATTGATAGGCCAATTTGTTTCCACATATTTTACAGGTAACCTTTTTTTTATCGCATTCTCCATCTTTTTTTTCGAATCCAAAATAGCACCACGCATCACTTTTTAAATTCTCCGGAGTGCAAATCTCCAACGTGCTAGCATCAGACTCCATTGTTCAATGCCTGCCAGCTTGACGCTAATGTCTACAGGTGCCCAGATAAGACAAAAGACAATGACCTTCGCGATTCACATAAATTCCACAGATGTTAAAAAAAAAAAAAAAACCTGCGACCTGAACTGAAAACGTTTACAACCACATTCACAAAAATAAAAGAATTATGCCTAATGATACCATATACAGGTTTGAATATTTAGAGCTGCCTAATATTCGTTCGAACATCACTTTTTTTTCACAACATTCGAATTGTAATCGAATATCGAAGTTCGAAGTCAAAGCCCTAGTCTACAGTGAACAGTTTCAGCGAACGTATAGTGATTTTCTAGCTCGTGGTCTGAAAAATGTTTTTATTTTCATATCTCACCAAAAAGTAAAATGAACTGAACTTTGAACTAGTTCAGAATTAAAATTGTGAACTTTGAATGTGAACTGTTCACTTTGAGCATGTATGAACTGAACTTGAACTAGTTCAGAAAAGGTGTGAACTGGCACAACACTGGTTTTCAGCCCCAATTTTCACTCCACACACATAATTTTCTCAAAAGTAGTAGCCACACTTGTCCTGATTCACACAATGTGTCTACCTACACTAGGGGTGGGCAATTATTTTTTCCATGGGGCCACATGAGAAACAGAAAATTTTGTGGAGGGCCGGACCAAAAGGCTGAACTAAATTCTGCATAATATTAATTGTATTTCTTCATATAAAGCAATAAATAACATTGTTCTTACAAACTGCTAAGACTGGTAAGAGTATGGAAAAAACGAGGTTGCCTTACAAAAAAATGTCATTTATTCCATCAAATTTCCCAAAACAATGGTTAACAAAATGTGAACGTTTGTACCATTTTTTTCAGTCACATTCACCCCAAAACACAATAAAAGACATCACAATATTGTCTTTCTACTCCAAATATCAAGCAAGATACATCATATTATAATAATGATGCCCACATTTGTAGTCTAATCACCTCATTTGGTGCTTTTCGCCGGAGATCGGCTCCGGCGCCTGCTGGTGACGTCACACGATGTGATTGGCTGGACCGTTTGAAGGATGACGTACAAGTTTGTGGTTGGTCTGGACAAATTACGGAAGTAGTTATCGCGCGATTAGGTTTCGTGGGATTTCATGTCATTTTCATGTCGCGCGCATTGCGTTTTTGTTGAACACAACTTCAAAATAAAAGCAATGTACATTCAGTCCATGCATGAGGTAAAATTAGAAAATACGTTTATTTTGTAATTTCTCATTAACTTTACGCGGGCCGGTCAGAATGAACCAAAGGGCCGGATGCGGCCCGCGGGCCGTAAAATGCCCAGGTCTGACCTACACGATAGGACTTGCAGTTTTTGAATGAGCAGCCTGAAAGTGAGGAGAGGACAGGCGCGCTGCCCCATAGACTGCCATTATAAACTTGGCAGAAAAGTCACTCGTTTTTAACTCGCTCTAGTGACCTCGTTTTTTACACTACAGACAAAAAAATTACATCAGTGTGTTCAGGAGATCCTTGTGGCACTCACTGTGAAAGAATTTTGTGAATATCTCCTTCCGTTTTCATGTAAATCCCCATTGTTTGGAGGGAGCGCACTGAGAAAATCCTGCGCTCTGTGTGACACTCTGCTCGTTCTCTCACACACACAGAAAGGCCGGGCTGCTCGCGGGCTTCAGTCTGATTGACGTGTCAGTATCCAATCATTTTGAGGTGGTACCTCGATATGATTGGATGACGTTTTTCCTTTATTTTACACTGTAGACTGGATTAAAATATTTCGTTTTGGGATCAAACCTTCTATTGTACTGCTTGCAACATGGGTGTGAGGAGCTTTTCAAGCAATATGGTAAAAAATACTCCTGAAAAAAATCTCATACCCCACCTTTAAGCAAAAAACCGCCCAACAACGTTTTTTCACATGAAAACATTTAATATTTGAATAAACGTGCGTTTAAAAGCATTTACAGTATTAAATGTATTAGCCCAAATGTAAAATGGTATTTTATCACAGATAGATGACAGTGACACAGAACACATACATGTCAACCTTTGGTCAATCAAACCTGTATAACCAACCCCCAAAATCCATATTTCCCTTATAAAATCCGTATAAGATGCAAATTAAAATAATTTACCTAAAATTTGAATGATAATTAACAATGATATATCCCAGTTACTTTTATTAATAACAATAAACCTTCAGAATGAATACAAAGCTCCAATGTTTGACAAAAACACAAAGTGTTATCAGCGTAGTTACGAAGGAAATACTTCGTTGTTTGGAGACAGGTTTCACCGAGCGGCTATTATGCGCGAGACTTCATATTAGCCACGAAGTCAGAAAAATCTGTTCGTAAAATTACGTTATAATGGCCAAACACAATGAAAAGTATTTTTCCAGTCTCACCTGTGAAAGGTAATCCCATGTGATCTCGTTTGGACGGTAAACCTGTTGGTACAGTTAAACGCAGCACATGAATGAGGCATCTTTATTCTCGGCTACTGTAGCTATACCAGAGACGGCTGAAGAATCTCCACTTTGCCCCATCCAATATGGCGGCAAGGATGACGTATGATTCTACGCAGAAGGCGGCATCTATGTTTATATGTCTATGACTTCCCGGTTGGCGGGATTCTCGCAATGCGGTGTGCGCATGATCAAAAGTGGAACGAAGTCTCGCTACCACAAGATAACGCGCGATTTAATAAGACTCTTTACTGGCTGTCTGTGGTGTACAGTACGTTTGTAAATGTTATGCGTTCTTTTATCATCGTGGGAATTGATTATAGCTCTAAATAAATATTGAAGGTTTTTTTAAAGAATCCATATAACTTTATTTATATGCCCGTATACTACGTTTATTGAATCAAATCCGTATAAAATACGGACATTCCATATAGGTTGACATGTATGAGAACATGTGAAAAACATACACTCACGACATAGGCCCACTCATTCCCAGGTTTGAGTGTTGAAACCGCAATCTCACAACAATCAGGATAGAAAAAAAATCTAGCCATATAAGCACATGTAACGTAGCCTATAGTATATGGCTTTTTACATTAATTAATTAAAAGGCATTATGGCATTAATGAATGAATCAGATATTGTAACTGGCCATAAGTTTTCTTTACGCATAAACACAGGCTATTATTCAGAACAAAAACAGCGCATTAGGCCTACCATCTTCTTTGTGCATAAACACAGGCTACATATTCAGAACAGCACATTACCATCATCAGCAGCTGTTACTCGTACATCGAAGAATTAAACCTCTCCAACAGCTGCTGGGGAGGTCTGAAGGTAGCGGACATCCATCCATTCCTGGACAGGCCGGAGCGGACCTCCATGAGACTGGACAGGAGAGAGAGTCCCATACGATTTCTTGTATTGTCTTTCAAGAGTGCAACTTGGGAAAACGCTCTCTCGACGTGCGCATTGGATATGGGCAAAGACAGCAGTCGGATGGCACCCAATGCAAGATCTTGAAAACATGCATTCCCCCCTGCGTCTTTGAACGCTTCGATCTCCATCCAAAACGTGTCAATGGCCTGGTCACCTGAAAAAACAGCTGATGTGACATTTCTCCACTGGCACTCCAAGGTGTCAACGGCGCACGTGAAAAACTCCATTGGTAACTCCCTCACCCTTGTTCTGTCCATGGTGGACATAACTGACTTAGGGGAGAGCAGCTCCATTTGCCGCAGCATATCCAGTGAGTCAGTTAAGCGCATTTGGTATTGCACCAAAAGTTCTTTGATGAACGCAAAGCACCGCGCGGAGATGGTTTCTTTCATTTCAGGAGGCAGTGCGCTCGCGCTGAGCTCTTCCTGAAATGTGGTGCCAAGGTCAGCATCTTGAGGTGAGAGGTATCTGCGTGGTCTTTAAGGTCGCTTAGTTGAGCTCGGATCTCGCTTTTGCAGTACTTGCACCGTGCCTTGGACGGATCTTGCAGGACAGGTGCAATCCATGCTTTCAAAGCCTCGTCAGATTCCCACTCCTTTCGATAATGTTTTTTATATTTTCCCCACTTGGACGACATGCTGGCTAGTTTAAAAATGGTTGCGTAGCTGCGCTTAGCTGTAACTATAGAAACGTTCTAAAATGTATCATTTTTATCTCACGTAGGCTGCCTCCATATGGTGGCCATATCGGTCGCCTGCTGTGTGTGATTGTGTGTATATGGATAGGAACACAATTTATTTGATTTGTTTATTTATTGAATAAAATGTATGGCTGGCGTGAGAACAAAACCCCCGGCCCAAACTTGTTGAAAGCAGCCCAAATTTTATTTGCCCGCCCAAGGCTTTTTCTGCCCGTCCGAGACAGTCAAAAGACGCCCAATTGGGCGGGCGCCCACCCAATCTGGCAACACTGCTCGTGGTGCTTCTCTCAAGCTCCCTCCCAAAAAACTTTACCCAGGAGATTCTTCAAAATAAAAGGAAATACTTAAAATTTGCACATTTGTGTCTTTTTAAATCTTTTTAGCATATTTATTACACTCTACTCTTTTATCAACTATTTTAACCTTTATGAAATATCCTTTCCACACTTTTAATAACATTTTTAACCAACCAATGAACATATTAAACTATTTATTATTTATTATTTCTTTATGGATAGTGATTTTTTTAACAGGGTTACATGTTGATTTGACAATTTGTTGATTTCGCATTGTTTATGCAGATTTTTAAACTCCCGAGGATTCAGTTCGTAAGGGATTTGATCTACGGCAGAGCAATAGGGCCGGGGTTTTATATTTTATTTGGAAACTTCTGAGAAAAAAACTCAGAATTTTTTAGATTAAAGTCAAAATTTTCGAGGAAAAAAGTCAAAAGTTTCGAGGAAAAAAGTCAAAAGTTTCGAGAAAAAAGTCGAAATTTTCGAGAAAAAAAGTCAAAATTTTCGAGAAAAAAAAGTCAGAAATCTGTAGAAGGCGGGCTTCCATACGGAAGTGACACTCACTCGCGGCCGGTAGACATGAATGGCTGAGACCAGAGCCATGGAACTCAGAGTTGTGACAACCGGGGTACAGGAAGTTGGTTGGTGATGTGATTCACGTAGATTCAAATACTTCTAGGCAGCGGCTTTCTGTTTGCTAGAGACTAACACAGAACCACTCCATAACAAGCAAAGATTAAGTACAGATTTTTTTTTCGTTTCCGTTTCCGGTTGAGAGTACGTCGTGCGCATTCTGGCTGCCGCTTCTCACCAGAGCTTTTTTAATTTTATTTTTATTTTCTTTCTTTTTCAATTTTCATTTTATTTATTTTTTTGTGTGTGTTTGTGTAGTTTGATGTTTGTTTGAGTGTTTTGTCCGCCGATTGTGGTGTAGCTCCGGACCCAGTTTGGGCATTGGTTCCCTCCAGGCCTTGGTTCACCGTGGGCGATGCCTGCGCTCCCAACTGTGGACTGCAGTGAGCTCGCTGCTCATTTTACATCGTGGTTGTCCAGCGCTCTGCGCTTTAACGCTTGGCGTGATGTTCCAAGCGATGTTGCTCGGTGGCATCGCGGCGGCTGTGCAGGCGGTTTGGGACACACCAGCGCTCTGCGTGGTGGAGCTTCTCTGCTCGCTTTGTGGATCCATGGTGTGGTGTTCGAGCAATGTGGCTGACGGCGTCACGGCGGCTGTGCTGGAGATGTGGGACTCGTTTTCATGCACCTTTTGGTAGGACTGTGGCTGCTACACCATGGGAATTATATCTTGACCCCTACTTGGTGGACTTTTTTTTATTATTTATCCATTTATTTATTTTTTTTAATTGTTTTTTTCTTTGTCTATAATTGTAAAGCGTCCTTGGGTTTTTTGAAAGGCGCTATATAAATTTAACTTCTTATTATTATAAGTAGAAACGAATTACATTTACCTTTACCGCACTTTCTGTGTTCTACGCCCACTTCCTGGAACTATGTCAATGGCGATCTATGTGTCAAAGGCTCCATGAGCCGCCATTGCTGTGTAAAAAATGGACCATTAAGGTCAATGACTTTTTTCTCAAAATTTTCGACTTTTTTTCCGCAAAAATTTCAACTTTTTTTTCTTGAAAATTTTGACTTTTTTCTCGAAATTTGACTTTTTTCTCAAAAGTTTTGAGATTGTTTCTCGAAATTTTTGACTTTAATCTCGAAAATTCTAGGTTTTTTCTCAGAAATTAAAAAAAAATATGTATTTCTTAGTGGAACTATCGCTCTTCCATACTCTTCCGTATTTGATCAGCATTTGTAGTTCAATCTGGTTGTAGGCTAGCTTGAGCCTTATTGGGATCTGCAGTGCTAGCTGCTAACAGAAATTGGTGAAGTCTCTGGAAAGCACAACCAGCTAGTATGACAGGGTCACAGACCATTTTCTGGAAAAGGAGCGGAGGGCAGAATTTGTGTATAAATAGTGTGCATCATATAATGTTCATGAATCTGAAGTGTGTATATTGTTCAGTAATGTTAAGAGAATGGTGGGCTCTGTGTTTATAGGTTATACCTGGGTATAATATTCAAGGTTCTGTGTGTTGCATAGCCTACCTGGTTATGAATTTCCAGACTGTGTTGCAGAAGATGTTCAAGGATGTGTTGCACAGCTGAGTGTTGTGTTAAAGACTCTGTGTTGCATATCAGGGTATGATGTTCAAGGCTCTTCGTTGAATAGCCAGTGATTTTTGGATGTTTGATATTTTTGATTAAGGATATGAGGCACTATCCTGGCAAGCCAGACTATAACATGAAATGTACAAGCAAAAATACTTTCTGCCACTAGGTAGGGTTGTCTAGTTCACTGTGCTAATGGGGCACACCTTTCTATGCTTTGATATCCGGCCTACAGGTTTTACGATGAATGCGTAAAATGGGCTTCCCCTGTTTTAAAAACCAGCAGCCGCCACTGATTTTAATTGTGTCAAGACTGTGACGTAGTCTTTTAAATATGTGCTGCACTGTTCATTCGGGGGATGGCCTCTGCAGGGAGAGGACGCATGACTTGAGTTCTGTGTGAGTAATGCCAGAGTAGCCTAGCTTGCGTGGGCATTTTCATCTCATCTCATCTCATTATCTCTAGCCGCTTTATCCTTCTACAGGGTCGCAGGCAAGCTGGAGCCTATCCCAGCTGACTACGGGCGAAAGGCGGGGTACACCCTGGACAAGTCGCCAGGTCATCACAGGGCTGACACATAGACACAGACAACCATTCACACTCACATTCACACCTACGGTCAATTTAGAGTCACCAGTTAACCTAACCTGCATGTCTTTGGACTGTGGGGGAAACCGGAGCACCCGGAGGAAACCCATGCGGACATGGGGAGAACATGCAAACTCCGCACAGAAAGGCCCTCGCCGGCCCCGGGGCTCGAACCCAGGACCTTCTTGCTGTGAGGCGACAGCGCTAACCACTACACCACCGTGCCGCTGCGTGGGCATTTTGTCCCAGAATTTTTTTTGTTTGGTTTTGTCATCAGTGGTTTTTTTTTTGTTTGTCCTGTTTGTTGAAACTGCCGGATTAAGAATAAAAAGAAAACTATTTTTGCACAAGAATTTTCCTTGTTTTGCTCATTCTGACTGACTACTCCATCTGCTTGGCACACTCTATTACAGTATCCTTTAACCGAAAGCCATTAAATGTATTCCGTTACGCCCCAAGCCTGCATGCGACAGCCCCCGCAATGCCTTCCTAAACTCGTGGATAGTCTACTATAATCACGCGATTGGGGTGCTCTTGAAGGAGCAGCGATGGACGGGGGATTTCGGGCAGGGCTGGGGGCGAACATAGTATACTGTGCGTGCGTACTGTACAGTGTGAAAAGCAGAGAACAACACACAGCTCGAGAAACGGCGGGATATGATTGCGGGCTAATGTGAATATTCTTAGCTTCAATCAGATATATGAAACACAATGTTATTAAGCCATTGTGGTTATGAAATGATTCAGTGCCCTGTGCGTTTGATATGGTGTTCAGTGTGACTCGTTCTCCCCTCGTTTGTAACATGAATTGCGTGCCGCGCGTGCCTTGGTTGGGGTTACTTTACGGGGCTGGAAAAAGTTGGCTGTGCTCATCATCCGAATCTTTTTTAAAATATTTATGCAGTGAGCCCCTGAGTCTCTTGGTTTCTTCCTCTCTTTTCTTTTCTTTTATTTTCTGTGCTCCTGACTTGTGCATGTTGGCAAATGGCACGCACGCTGATTGTCGAAGCGCTATGATCGAACGATGTCGTTTTTTTCCCCTTAATCAAAGAGTCAGACTAAACCATTTTTGCATTAGGGGTGGTAGGGGGTTCTTGACGCCTTTTTCAAAGACAATAAAGGCAAAAGATCTAGAAATCATTTATTGAATGCAAATATACGTAGGTAGGCCCCGCCTACTGCACTACTGTGCACACTCTCAATGAGAAGAGCCAGCGATGGCGAGCGGTCATCCCAACACTGCGCTTTCACATTGGAAATACAGCCAGGACTTTTCATTACTTGAAATAAAAGGCAAAAATGTCTACGTGCAATGCACATTATGTCGAGGAACAAAGCGTTTGTCCTCGTCATTGGCCAGTAATTCAAACCTTAACACATTTAACATTCACTTTTATTATGATTACACTAACTGATTTTGGGGGGGGGACTCAAAATGTAATGGAATAATTACTTTCCCTGGTAATTTGTTACTTTTAAGACAAAGTAACTCAGTTACTAACTCAGTTACTTTTTGGGAAAAGTAACTATAACTAATTACTTTTTAAAAATAGCGTGCCCAACACTGGTGTTTTAAAAGAGCGTGACAATTTTAATCATTGTGTAATATTAGTGTGACATTGTTTAACTATGCATCTGGCAGCATTGGTAACGTTAGTCACATGTGCGTCCATGAGGACGAAACTTGCAAGTAGAACGATTGGATAGTTAAACTTTTCGGCTTGTTAAACTTTCAGTGTTTTCCCCAGAAAAAAATTAAAGCCCTAAATTCTGGCATGATAAAACACAGACAATTGAGTGCCAAAGGTGCGAAGTGAAACTAGGGGGGTGGGGGGGGGGGCATGCTCCCCCGGAAAATTCTTTGAAAATCGATGCTCTCAGGTGCATTTTCAGGGTCTCTGAGAGGTTTTAGATCCATGATTATAGGATAGATTTTACCAGTGTTTCAATGATTTCTGACCTAAGTAGTATTAATGTATACACATTTGAAATTTCACCTTAAAGTTCAACATGCAAGTTAAACTGTTTTGTGATAGATTACTGAGGTATAGGATAGATTGAAAATCTACGGAGATCCCTTAATTACCTATGATCAAGTTTCAACACGTATTTCAACACTGGATTAGCATTTTTAACTAACGGGACTTGCTACTAAGTTAGAATGCATTTCCCAGCGGATGGATGAGTAAAAACTGTGTGACTGGACTGCTGCAGCAGCAGGAGGCAGAGACACAAAGCTGCAGTCCAGGATATCTCTCTGCACTCCACTGCACTTTTCAGCCAAGGGCAGTTTATCACCACTGAGTCTCATATGTTTGCAATTAAATACAGGTTAATTGATGCTCGCTGTAATGGAATGTCTAGTGACATTAGATCATAAGTTTGTCAACATAAATGTAACCATTAACTAGCCGATTTAAATCTCATGAGATTTAATTTAATTTAATTACAACTGCAGTAGGCTAGCTGTATTTGCGTTACTGGTTCAATCACTCGTTACTGACAAAAGTAGTGGAATTACAGTAATGCATTACTTTCAACACTGCTATTACTTTATCTCAAAATTACAGCCTGAGCCTGTCATTGACAAAAACAGACATGTTTAGTGGACGTGCTTGGATCAGGCACAATTGACCTAAATAAATGTTGCGTTAAATTTGAACTTGTGTAGCGACTTCCCGCTGGAATGGCGATGCTTGAGGCCTCCGCTTCAGCCGCAGGGCTGGCATTAGTTTGGCCGTTTGCGGCGGTCCTTTCACCTGCTCCAGGTAAACCGTGGCAAGTCGGTGCTTCCTCCTCCGCCACTTCAGCTTGGAGATGATGATGCATGTGTGTCTGCTTAATGGGACAGTAGAAGGAGTTCTCCACCCTGCACTCACTCGGACCGCCATCAATCCCGCACAGGACGCGGAAGTCAGGGCTCTACGTTAACTTTGAGACATGGTTGCCCAAATATTACATATTATTATTTTTTTAATTTATTATTCAACCTTCTCAGACGCTGTCTGTATCAACAAGCATTGACACTAGCGCCCCGTGCGAGTAATGCGGTAATTAGTCATGTAGTGAAGGACATACCTATACCAGTCTAGCCTAGGCCCGCCCATCCTAAGTGTGACGCAACACGAGGGCCTGTTGCGAGCTTAGTCTAGCAAGGCAAGCTATCTCCAGCTCTTCCAAGCTCCCGAAAAATCGGGAGCCAATCAACTTTGAGCATCTCCAACGGCCCTGGGTAGAGGCGTGTTCAAGGCAGTGACGTAGTAGAACTGCGACCGGAAGCCATAGATTGTTTACACAAGCGCTTCATTCACTAGAAACATTACGAACATGGAGCAGCGGCAAGCCTTTGACACAGTGGTAGATGCTGTATTGAAAGCATTCAATGGGAAGTTCTCATTGAAAATGGAGCAAAGAGCAGCCCTGGAGGTATTTATCTTCTTCCTGTTACTCAAGCAGTTTCCGTCGCATCACATACGTCAGAGGAAAGAGTGATGTGATTGGTTTAAGCTTTGTCACAGCCTTTTCTCGCTTCGACCAGGAGCAAACTGAGGCATTTCAGGGAGGCGGGTCAACCACGCCTTTCGGAAACGGTTGGGCTTAATATCTTTGCCAGACCAAATGCTCGCAGAGCTTTGAAGTCGCGTTAGCCAGACTAATACCAGTCCCCCCAGGATTCCGCAGGCCTTTTCTGTGATTGTTGTGGGCTAAAATGTCTGATGTTGCGGGGTTTTTCCAAAAAATTGCGATGAAAATTGCAGTGGTTTTTAGGTTTTTGTTGCGATTACATTGCGGGAGGAAGTGAAAGTTGCGAGAAATTGTTGTGATTTAATCTTTTTTTGATTAAAATTGAGTGATATGTTAAATATTAAGTTATTACTGAAAAACTATTGATTAAAAAAACAAAGACACTGAGAAATGGTCCTATAAACAACTTTACCAATATAAAAGATTACCAGGACTACAAAAATGCAGAAAAATAGGCTTTACTTATCCAAATTCACCTGTTGATTACGTCAGCATTCGAAAGAGGGCGCGCGCGCCTTTTGACAACCCCTGTGTCTGAAATCGCTCCCTACTTGCTCTACAGGGCACTATATAGTGAGGATGCCATTTTGTAGTGCTGTCCGAAACCTTAGTGAGGATTATTTACACCGTATACAGTGCACTCAAAGTATCCCACAATGCATCACGAATTGTTTTTTTTTACATTCACACAGTTGTATAATTATCATTCGAAGTCTTCAAATATTTTCAAATGATCAAATGCATTCAAGAGTGACGTTGCTTTTTTGCATTTCATCCACTTTAAGGCAGTGAGAATTTTCTCCAAGATGTTGTTTGAACACAGTGAAAATAGGCTTTACTTTTTTCCATTTTGAGCAGTGAATGAAAGATTTCGAGAGCAATAGTAAATTATTCATAACATAGTCCGCTTGTGAATCCTTCAGACTCGTCCCAAATGTTATGTTGTCCAGGGTAAGTGTGTCCTGTAGCTGGATTTTAGAAGAAAGCCAGTCCAAAAGTCCTCCCGAAATGTTTTTGTGTAAATACATTGAAAGAAAAGATGGTCCGTAGTTTCAATATCTGATTCACAGAAAATACAGTTGTTATCAATACTGTCAATATTGAACCTCACTCTTAGCATTCCACTGGATGGATAAATCTCATTCAAAATCTTAACATGCGCTTCCTTCACCTTTGGACTTGCAGGACATTTTAGATATTGGGTCCTCCATTTTTTAACCTCTACTTCAGAAAACTTCTGAAAGATGGAATTTCTATTTGAACGTATTGGGTACAGATTATTATTCAAATGATTATGTAGGATTTTGTTTGGTATCTCTTTGTTAAGAAAGTCTTGTTCCATGATGTAGAGTATTGGAAGGTTAGGAGGAGGCAAACTCTCAGGATCAATGTTTTGTACAAGTTGTTTGACTGGTTGAGGAATTGCTTTGCATATTTTATTAAATTCAGCTTTTTTGCAGGTAATATTATGAATGGAGCAGAAGTTTTCATATAACAGCCAGTTGCCCTGATTATCCATAAGGTGAGATATTAACCAAATACCTTTATCCATCCAGTGTTGCAAAAAGAGAGATTTTCCATGACACAGAACATATCTATTATTCCAAATCGGTGTTTGGTGTGGTGTAAAGTTGTGGTTGTACATAAGTTTCCAGCATAACAGAACCTGCTTGTGAAAGGACGCCAACTTGACTGGTAGTTTTTCTATTTTAAAATCACATTTAAGGACAAACTCAATACCTCCCATTTTTTCAAATAAACCTCTGGAAAGACAAAACCAAATATTATTTCTATCTAGCAGAAAAGATTTTAACCATTTTATTTTTAAGACAGAATTTAGACATTCAAAGTCAATTGCTTGTACGCCACCATCTTTATATTCTTTTATAATTTCCGATTTTTTGATATCGTGAGCTCGTCTTGTGTTAACACTACTAGCAGATTTCTTTCTTCTGCCTTTCAGCACATTCATTTCAGTCTGTTAACAATGTTAAAATGACCTGTGTCAGTGTGGGTTTCCTCCTGGTTCTCCAGTGTTCTCCTACTTCTCAAAGACACATCTAATGACTGATTGAGGCGACTCAGGATCTCTGATCTCAAACATATTCATCTACCAACTTCATTTCCATCTCAACAATCTGTTCATGAGAAAGAATTCTTCATCGACCCAGTATAATGTTCTTGATAAATCATGATGTAAGGAATAAAACAGGATGAGGCATGCTACTCCAGGAAACTAATCTGCGATGAGGTGGTGGGATGTGACCCAACACAAAGTGGATTAGTTTCCATTAACAGCAGGTCATGAAGAGTTCAGGCTCTTGTTAAGCCTGGAGCGCTCATACTGAGTGAAATGGAGATTATGTTTAATAAAGATCCACTTTTGTGATTTCTATTCGCAATAAACAATGCAAAATCAATAAAATATGGTTTTCCTTCCTGACAGCTGTGTCCTCCTCACTTTTAAAATGGCTCCAACATTCTTTAGGGATGAAGATCAGTTTAAAGATGTCACGAGGAAAAAGCTGTTTAAGTGAAACAATTGTAATTTATCAACAAGGCTGAAAGTTGTGCTTGAGGTGTCAGTAGGTGGAAAAGTCCTGAAAATTAAGATCCATTCTATGAGTATTTCATGAAATTAATCCTAATCAGTGCAGCTACAGTACATGAGTTATATTTCTGCACAGAAGGGAGATGAAATGGTTAATAGAGGAGTGTTCATGATCTCTCTGTATTTGTGCTCCTCCTCTTCCTCTATTGCTCTTTCACACACAGAACCAGGAAGTAACTTGTCATTTCAGAGAAAACAAAACGGATCTCTCTCTCTCTCTCTCTCTCTCGTTGTGAGTTCAGGAAAATGGCCGAGGCCAGTATTTCAGTAGCTCAGGACCAGTTCATGTGTCCAGTGTGTCTGGATCTCCTGAAGGATCCGGTGACTATCTCCTGTGGTCATAGTTTCTGTAAGGTGTGTATTAATGGCTGCTGGGATCAGGAGGATCAGAAGGGCGTCTACAGCTGTCCTCAGTGCAGAGACACTTTCACGACAAGGCCTGTTCTACGCAGAAACAACATGCTGGATGAAGTGGTGGAGAAACTGAAGAAGACTGAAGTCCAAGCTGCTTCTCCTGCTCACTGTTACGCTGGACCTGGAGATGTGGAGTGTGATTTCTGCACCGGGAGAAAACACAAAGCCGTCAAGTCCTGTCTGATTTGTTTGGCTTCTTATTGTGAAACTCATCTGAAACCTCATCTTGAAGTTCCTGTTTTGAAAAAACACACATTAATTGAAGCCTCAGCAAAACTCCAAGAGAAGATCTGCTCTGAACATGATGAAGTGCTGAAAATCTACTGTCGTACTGATCAAATATGTATTTGCTCTTTGTGCATGTTGGAGAAACATAAAGACCATGACGCTGTTTCAGTCGCAGCAGAAAGAGCTGAGAAACAGGTGAGAACTAGAAATCTTTCCAGAATTAAATCATCTTAATTATAGCTTCCCATCTAGAAACAGGTGCTTTAGTCAGTGATATGATTTGAACTTTAATTTTAATGTGTGTATCAGGGCTTTACATTAACTTTTTTGCTCACCGGCCACTGTGGCTAGTGGTTTTCCCGAGTCACTAGCCATTCAGCCTTTTCACTAGCCACAATTTTGTTGCCAGGAAATTGCAGTTTTTTCTTCACCATGATGCGTTAAAGTTTGGAAGATCTTGATGTAATTATGAATGGCAGCGTATAATGTATCTCTACAGTAGCACTCAATACTCAGTGCTGTTAAGGTCGCTCCCTATATGAAAACATGCAACCAGTTGAGACAAAAATATAAACAGAGTATTCTGTTTATTGAACTCAAATTCAAGCCCCTTACAATATGAAATATTGTATAATATGAAAAATAACATTCAGTACAACTGAACTGATTCAGTTATATTGAAAGTATTAAAAGTCCAGTTCAACATTTTATCACTGAAAAACATTTGATGTTTTGATATGCAAGTATTATGTGTATTATCAAGTATTATTATGTATATTATGTATTATCTATTAGTGTGTGTGTGAACATGTGTAGAGAGAGACATTAAATGTCCTCATTACATTCATCATCGGGGCGGCACGGTGGTGTAGTGGTTAGCGCTGTCGCCTCACAGCAAGAAGGTCCTGGGTTTGAGCCCCGGGGCCGGCGAAGGCCTTTCTGTGTGGAGTTTGCATGTTCTCCCCGTGTCCGCGTGGGTTTCCTCCGGGTGCTCCGGTTTCCCCCACAGTCCAAAGACATGCAGGTTAGGTTGACTGGTGACTCTAAATTGACCGTAGGTGTGAATGTGAGTGTGAATGGTTGTCTGTGTCTATTGGCCCTTTTCCACTACCCTTTTTCAGCTCACTTCAGCTCGCTTCAGCTCACTTCAGCCCGACACGGCTCGCGTTTCGACTACCAAAAACCAGCACGACTCAGCTCGTTTCAGCCCTGCTTAGCCCCTAAAACTCGCACCGTTTTGGAGTGGGGCTGAAGCAAGCCAAAACGAGCCGAGTGAGGCTGGGGGCGTGAGCAGACACTCCCCTGTGCACTGATTGGTGAGGAGGAGTGTCCTCACATGCCCACACACGCCCCGCGAGCGCGCTGGGATCTGTAAACATCGCAAACCCGGAAGGAGAAGAATTACGAGAATTTCTGAAGCCTTATGCGCCTCGCCTCATCTATACGCTCTTGCCAGTATCTGTCCGCGTTGTCGGTGACAACAAGCCACAGCACCAAGACCAGCAACACTAACGACTCCATGTCCTCCATGTTTATTGTTTACTATTCGGGTCGTGAGACTACCGCTTAAAAGATCACTGATGTCACTGTTTGCGCTGCTTAACGACATCACGTGACGTCCACCCACTTTCGCTAACTCCACCCAATGTGTCCACCCACTTCCAGCCAGCACGGTTCAGCGCGGTTGTAGTCGAAATGCAACTCCAACAGCCCCGCTCAGCTCGACTCAGCACGGCACGGCTCAGCCCGACTCAGCCGCGTTTGTAGTGGAAAAGCGGCATAAGTGTCAGCCCTGTGATGACCTGGTGACTTGTCCAGGGTGTACCCCGCCTTTCGCCCGTAGTCAGCTGGGATAGGCTCCAGCTTGCCTGCGACCCTGTAGAAGGATAAAGCGGCTAGAGATAATGAGATGAGATGAGACATTCATCATCAGATGAGTCTGAATGGTCCATGAAAAATGGTCTTCGTGACCTGAGGCTTCCAGCAGGCCATAAGTTGATAGCTGGGGCAAGATCAACTTCTTTCCAATCGCATGAACGTTTCTAAACAGCAGCTCCATCCTCTCCAGTTCAGCCGACTTCATGACAGCCAGGGACTGAAAGCAATGCTGTCCTGTAGTGAACCAGCCGTCTTCGCCTGTTTTGATGTTATAGTACCGATGTGTGCATTTAAATTTTCGTGGTCCTTTATATTTTCGAGTTTAAAATTACTGGTACCTGTCTTTGCCAGACTTTCTACAGTCTTCGCAGTACAGAGTATTTTCGGTTTTGCTATGAACTAGCCAATCTCACCCGAACTTCCATTTGTCATTGAACTGTCTTATCTTCCTATTAGCGTCTTGTTCATCTCCATGGCCGGAGCCAGCTATGAGGCCCCCGCGGTCTGGACCTTGGTCATTTTTAAGAGCTGAAAATACATTTGTACGCTAAATATTCAACTGGATAAAAAATAAAGAATAACATTAAAACGTCTCCGTTAAAAGTGCATTGATAATTATGTTAAACGTTGATTTTGTCTTTTGTGTGTGTTTGGTGTGCGCGGCTCTGAGACCAAGAACACAAACGCGAATGAGAGCGCGACTCGGCGGAGGAACGCAGTGCAGGAGACACGGGGTTTTCATGGGAACCATCAGCGCACTTTCATCAGGCTGTTCAATTTACATTTTCGAAGCAGCGCAGTTGTAGCCAGACACACAGCTTGTGAACAGGCAAGGCAGGCAACTGTTTGGGGCCCCCTGGCCCAGGGGTCCTATGAGAGTTGGGGCCAGAGGGCTTATTTTTTTTTATTGTTTTTATTGTTCTTTACCATTGTATTTTCACATTTGGAATTTAAAAAACTTTGGTTTCATACATTTTTCGTTGGTGTCAGATTATTTATAACATATTGGTGATGGACCTGGCAACTTGTCCAGGGTGTACCCCGCCTTTCGCCCATAGTCAGCTGGGATAGGCTCCAGCTTGCCTGCGACCCTGTAGAAGGATAAAGTGGCTAGAGATAATGAGATGAGATATTGGTGATGAACACTGGTCAGAAGGGCCCCCTGGAAATTTTTGCTTGGGGCCACAACAGACTCTAGAATCACCTCTGGTTGTAGCCTGCCTTGTTTGTGACTTTAAAAATAAATCATTCAGTAAGCCAAAGCAATAGAGTGGAAAGGTTCAACTTATGTTTGCCTTGGGTAACTTTGCCTAAAACATGGTGGTGTATACTGATTTTTTTTTTTTCCCAGAATTTTTTTTTTGTGTGTGTGTAGGTGTAACGGATGCCAGATTGTTAATGTATCTTAGTTCCATAGGCTACATGGTTAAAGTATCTTTTGTCCTCATTGCTTGGGCCAGATCAAACCATTAAACAAGCTTAAATTATTCTTACTCTTGCCACATACATGATTTTTTTTCAAAACTGATGATATTCAGTTCAAACACCATTAAGAGTAATTTCAGGAATAGATCTCTTGTGTGGCATGTAATTCACCCCTCTCATTTAAATATGGCGAACATTTTTCGGCGTGCGCTTTGCGCATCACGGACCTCAGTGATTTTAAAAAGCTGCTCCGGCCCTGCGCATCTCTGCCCCTTTTTCCCTGAGCAGCAGGGTTTGAAACTCCAGCTATATGCCGCCACATAGTGCGCTTGTCAGTCGTCAGCAACTTTGTTGCTTCGTTCATTAACCGCAGGTTACCGTATCATTGATTTTATCTGAGATGTTCTAAACAATTCTAACATGTTGTGTCAGAATGTTTATGCAGGTGCTCATGGGAGTTGTAGGCGCGTAATGACATTGCAATGCGTTTATTATATCAGATGCCTTCAGAGAAAACTACAATTAAAATATATTGTCATACCACAGAATAAACCACCCGCCAAAGTGGCTAGTGAGACTAAAGTTATTACCCGCCAAAGCCAAATTTTACCCGCATTTGGCGGGTGGGCGGGTGCTAATGTAAAGCCCTGGTGTGTCTCAATCAGAAGGATTCTGTAAAAGCTGATTAAAATTGTCTGTGTTCTGGTGAACAGAGTGTTAAATTTATCTTCAGTGATGGTCGTAATCTGGTTCGGGGTGGGTTTCCTGATAACGTTGCCCTTCAGACCAAAAGAGAGAGTTGAGAGACTCTCTTAAGGAATGAACGTTGTCTCTGTACGTGCTTTTCCCGAACTCACTCGTAAGAAGGAGTCTAAAGAGCAACAGGACGAAGAGCATCTTTGTAGTTCGCGTCCCTGAAGGCAATCATATTGGACATAACGAACAGTGTCCAAGTTAACTAACTATGTGTAAACATTAGATGTGGACAAGACTATGGCAACTTGGCGGGCAAATACACAGAAAGTCATTTGACTAATCAGACTGTGTAGCGATTGCAACGTTATCGCGAGCTCTAAAGCACAGACAACTTCACTGCAAGCTTTCTCTTGGAATAAAACGTTTATATCCCTCAATATGCTTCTGCAGGTTGGATGGTGAGTTTTGTAGGCTGTGATGTGCTCCGTTTTAGGCAAAAAAAGCATACATTTAAAATGAAACGACTCTTTATTCCTTTCAGAAAACTGAACCATGGGTTCTAGCTATAGAACCGTGGGTGTGTGCATTCCCCAGAAGAACCGCCTCCTTCCATTCTGCCATCAACTGATCGTGTTAAATAATGCTGCGGAGAAATCATTGATCTTGATTTTATCCAGTCTATGGACGTGACGTGAGCCTAGTGATTACTGATAGAAATGTAGTGGAGTAAAAAGTACGATATTTGTCTTCCAAATGTAGTGAAGTTAAAGTCATAAGTTTCCACAAAAAATAATCAAGTAAAGTACAGATACTCAAAAAGTGTACTTCAGTACAGAACTCAAGTAAATGTACTTCGTTACTGTCCACCTCTGATAATTAACTCGATGTATTTGCAATGTAGAAGAAAACTAATTGAACACCACCAGCAGATTCAACCCCAGTTTCCCCCGCTGACTGTGAGAG